>NW_011494870.1:3389687-3396809 GCF_000754665.1 Bison bison bison | reverse complement strand
AGTTACAGACGCCTCTGAAGAGAGATGAGACTCACAGACTATTTTACCTTTGGCAGAGTATGGAAAAGATGACTTCCATAGAAATTAATAAATAACCAGCTAAAACTGTAATACAATACAGAAGGCTAAATGTGGGCTAGCAATCAGTTTAGCAAGCCCGAGAGCTCCAAACACAATGGTAGTAATTACTCACCTGCATTTTTTTCATGGGCCTCTAGGTGATCTTGACTTCCCTGGTGGCTCAGATGGTAAAGAGTCTGCCTACAATGTGGGAGACCCGGCTTCAATCCCTGGGTTGGGAAGATCCTCTGGAGAAGGAAATGGCAACCCACTCCAGTACTCTTGCCTGTAAAATCCCATGGACGGAGGAACCTGGTAGGCTACAGTCCATGGGGTTGTAAAGAGTCAGACATGACTGAGCAGCTTCACTTCACTTCACTTCTAGGTTATCTTAAGAAAAATGGGTGCAGGAGAACCCATTTAGTGGCATACGTATGAAAGAAGAACACTACATACATATGAAAGAAGAAACAAGAACACTACACATTCTTCAGATTTTGTTTTCATGCCATTGAGAAAGAGGCAGCAAATCTTCTGCTCCTAGGACTGCTGTGGAGGGATACAAGCCAAGCCACTAGAGAAAGGGTAGGAAACCCTTTTTGTCGGAGCAAGAGGCAAAGATTCACTGCTTTTGGGGGAAGCATAGAAACAAAAGCAGTCTGTCCCTTGAGGGAAGGGCAAAGAAATCCCCAGGCTCAGAATCCTGACCATGAAGCAGCAGAAAATTCTTTCCTTCCTGAGACCTGTCAAAGATAGATGATGTCTCACTGTCATGGGAGGAAGAGGCAGGAATGGTGAAGAGACACCATTTCTTAAGCTCAAACTCAAAGACTCTGCTTAAGACTAAATCTGGACCAGGAGAATAGAGAGATGCATTGCTTCAAACACAAGCTTATCATGGGCTACCAAACAATAACAATGCACACAAGTATTTGTTGAAGAGATGCTACACACTATGGGCTTTCCAGGTGCCACTAGTGGTAAAGAACCCACCAGACATAAAATATGCTGGTTCAGTCCCTGTGTTGGCAAGATCCCCCTGGAGAAGGGCATGGAAACCCACTCCCATATTCTTAACTGGAGAATCCCATGGAAAAAGGAGCCTGGCCGGCTACAGTCCACAGGGTCACAAAGAGTCGGACATGACTGAAGCAACTTAGCACGCATATGCTATGTCTGTGCGCTCAAGTTATGTCCAGCTCTTTGTGACCTCATGGACTATAGCCCACCAGCCTCCTCTGTCCATGGAGTTTTCCAGGCAAGAATACTGGAGTGGGTTGTCATTTCCTACTCCTGGGAATCTTCCCAACCCAGGGATCCAACTCATGTCCCTTGCATCTCCTGCATCGGCAGGCAGATTCTTTAGCCCTGCATCTCCTGCGTCGGCAGGCAGATTCTTTAGACCTGCATCTCCTGCGTTGGCAGGAAGATTCTTCACCACTCTGCCACCTACTCATGCTCATGCTTAGTTGCTAAGTTGTGCCTGACTCTTTGTGACCCCATGGACTGTAGCCCACCAGGCTCCTCTGTCCATGGGATTATCCCAGCAAGAATACTGGAGTGGGTTTCCATTTCCTTCTCCAGGGAATCTTCCTGACCCAAGGATCAAACCTGTGTCTCCTGCATTTCAGGTAGATTCTTTACTGGATAAATCACTGGGGAAGTCCCAGTGGGAAGCCCTGGGAAGTTCCAGGGAAGTGCCACCTGGGAAGCCCCCAATTTTTCTGGCAACGCAGCATGTAGGATTTTAGTTCCCTGACCAGGGGTTGAAACTGCATCCCCTGCAAAGAAAGTGCTGAGTCTTAACTACTGGGCCACCCGATTCCTCTGTTTAAGAAATGTCACCAGTAATTGGGAACTTAGAGAAAGCCACTCAGTGTTGCTCAGGTATTTAGGATCTATTGAAAACTGCAGATGAAACAGAAGGACAAAATCAAACCAACCAACCAACCTCTGGCACCCTGAGCACCACACCAAGCATAAGATGACAGAAACCTATCATTGGAAGAATATTAAGTTTGTGGTGCATTGAATGTGACAACAGCAACCACAAACTCTATTGCTAGCTAAACTCTTGAATTCAGTTCAGTTCAGTTCAGTTCAGTCTCTGTCATGTCCTACTCTTTGCGACCCCATGAATCGCAGCACGCCAGGCCTCCCTGTCCATCACCACCTCCCGGAGTTCACTCAGATTCACATCCATCTAGTCAGTGCTGCCATCCAGCCATCTCATCCTCTGTCGTCCCCTTCTCCTCCTGCCCCCAATCCCTCCCAGCATCAGAGTCTTTTCCATGAGTCAACTCTTCACATGAGGTGGCCAAAGTACTGGAGTTTCAGCTTTAGCATCATTCCTTCCAAAGAAATCCCAGGGCTAATCTCCTTCAGAATGGACTGGTTGGATCTCCTTGCAGTCCAAGGGACTCTCAAGAGTCTTCTCCAACACCACAGTTCAAAAACATCAAAAGCATCAATTCTTCAGCACTCAGCTTTCTTCACAGTCCAACTCTCACATCCATACATGACTACTGGAAAAACCATAGCCTTGACTAGACGGACCTTTGTTGGCAAAGTAATGTCTCTGCTTTTGAATATGCTATCTAGGTTGGTCATAACTTTTCTTCCAAGGAGTAAGCGTCTTTTAATTTTATGGCTGCAGTCACATCTGCAGTGATTTTGGAACCCCAAAAAATAAAGTCTGACACTGTTTCCACTGTTTCCCCATGTATTTCCCAAGAAGTGATGGGACCAGATGCCATGATCTTCATTTTTTGAATGTTGAAACTCTTGAATAGACTGGCTCAAACTTTCACACTAGCAGTCTGACAGAAGGACAGACAAGTCTACTTCTAGGTATAAATACAATTTATTTCAAATTCAACTGATTTCCATGAAATATGATATTTAGCATTCAATTGAAATTAGGAAAGATTAAAAAAGGGGGGGGGAAAGGCAAGGGGAAAAGGAAAGATCCAGTCTCAGAAGATAAAGCAATTAACAGAAGGAGACTCAGGAATGACTCATGTGAAATAATCAGAAACTTCAAAATAACTATATGTACTATATTAAAGCCTTGGAGAAGGAAATGGCAACCCACTCCAGTATTCTTGCCTGGGAAATCCCATGGACAGACAAGCCTGGCCAGCTACAGTCCATGGGGTTGCAAAAGAGCTGGACACAACTTAGTGACTAAATACCAAGCAACAATATATTAAAGAGTCTAGTAGAAAACATGAATATCATGCAGAAACAAATGGGGAATCTAAGCAGAGATGGATACTACAAAAAATGTCAAATACAGAAGTGTGAAATTTATGAAATCTAATTAGGTATCAAGAATTCCTTTGATAGCCTTATCAAAAGATTATGCAGCCAAGGATAGAAACAATGGACTTAGACCTGAAGAGAGGTAAACAGTATTACCCAAAATGAAACTGAAAAAAGGGAAAACAAACAAACAAAAAACCAGTGTACTAGAGTTATGAGACAGTATCAGTTTAATGTATAAGTAAGTCAAGTCCCAGAAGAAAAAATTAGGAGACTGGAGAAAAGTCTGAAGAAATATAACTTAAGAATTTTCTAAAACTAATGAAATACTACAAACCACACATCCAAAATGCTCAGAGAACACCAAGCAGGATAAATACAAATGGAAAAAATATATACACAGGTAAGAAAAATAAGATGTATGGAAGACTTTTAATTTATTATACTAGCCAGATAGAATGACATCTTTAAATTACTGGCATGACTACCACACAACTATCAACTCAGAATTTTATGCCCACTAAAATGCATTATAGAAATGATGGCAAACCAAAGACTCCTTCAGACAGAAAAGCTGAAAAAGTTCACTGCTAGCAGATCCGAATCACAAAATATATGAAAGGAAGTTTTAAGACAGAAAGAGTATAATACAAATGGAAATTTGGATCTATAAAGAATACCAGAAATAGTAAAATGCAAGTAACTATAAAAGACTTCTTTTTCATAGTTTTAAATAGGCAAATATAAAAGATAATTGAGTGCTTAATGAAAATAGTAACAAAATATTGTGGGGTTTATACTATAGGAAGAAGTGAAATGTACAATCAAAACAAGAACAGGAAGGAAGAAAAGGATTTATAATATTTACTACTGCAAAGTCCTCACACTTGAAGTGGTAAAATACTATTTGAAGTTAGATTTTTTACAAATTATTTATATTATTTATTTCATAAATTGTCTATGTTATAAACTTGAGAGAAAACACATACGTATATATAATGAACCTGTGACTTACTTTATGTGGCAAAAGGGACTTTGAAGATGTCAGTAAGTTAAAAATAAAAGGATATAAGAAGACATACAATGAAAATAGTAATTAATAGGAAGATGAAATGATGGCTATAGCAATGTTAAACAAAAGTCTTAAAGTTTTAGTAGGAATTCTTAAAAAAAAAAACTATTTCACAAAATGGAAAACAAGATAGGCTTTCCAAACTAATTCTATGAGGCCAGTATTACTGATAAGAAACCACAAACACACAAAAAATATACAGGAGGAAAAAAAAGCTATAAAGCAATATTTATCCATCATAAACACAAAAAATTCTTACCAAAATATTCACCAATTGAATCCAGCAATAAGTAAGAAAAATAACTTAACATGACCAAGTTAGATCTACCATAAGAATGTAGAGTTGGCTTACATAAAAAGCCAATCAATGTAATTCACCATATCAACAGAGTAAAAAAGAAAAAAACTTATCAAGAGATGCAAAAAAAAGTCTTTCGACAAAATTCAACCTCTATTCATAATAAATTGAGGTTTCCCTGATAGCTCAGTTGGTAAAGAATCCACCTGGAATGCAGGAAACCCTGGTTCAATTCGTGGGTTGGGAAGATCCCCTGGAGAAGGGAAAGGGCACCCACTCCAGTATTCTGGCCTGGAGAATTTCATGGACTGTACAGTTCATGGGGTTGCAAGGAGTTTGACACAAATGAGCAACTTTTACTTATTTACTTATTCATAATAAAAGGAAAATTTTCAGAAAATGGCATGTTAAAGAAGACTTTTTCAAACTGATAAAGGACATCTAAAGTATCTACATCTGCCATCATGCTTATGGTAAAAAATGGAATGCTTTCCTCTAAAACCAGAAAAAAAAATGCCATCTTTCACTACTTCTATTTAACATTGTACTGTGCAATAAGAAAGAAAAACAATAAAGTTATACAGTTTGGAAAGAAAGAAAACTCTCAATTCAGAGACAACATGACTGACTATACCGAAAATGCTAAAAAAATTAAAAAAAAAAAGATAATAAAACAGAATTAGTAAATGGGTTTAGCCAGTTCTCAAAGAGACAAGGTCAATGTAAAAATTTTATATACTAGTAATGAACTGGAAATTGAAATTAAAACACAAATACTACTTACAATACCATCAAAAACATAGAATATTTAGAGGCAAAGCTAACAAAATATGTGCAAGATATGAGAGAAAATAAAGAAGACCTAAATGAATGGGAATATATACCATATTTATGGATTTAAAACCTCAATATTATTCACATATCAATTCTTCCCTAACTGATCTACAGATTCAAGACAACTTCAATCAAAACTCCTACAGGAGTTTTGTAAACCAGGCAATCTATTTCTATACCTATTATGAAAAAATGAAGGAACTGGGAGGGTCAAAGCAATTTTGAAATAGAAAAACAAATGCGGTAAACTCACATTAGCTAATATCAAGACTAAGTATCATGGTATGGTACTGGTACGATGATAGACATGGAGTTCATTTTATCAGAATAAAAAGTCCAGGAAAAACACCCACACTTAAGTTTCTTACAAAGTTTTCAATGTAGTTCAATAGAGAAAAAGTAATGCTCCAATAAACAGTGCAGAGCAATTGGATGCTCACCAAAAAATAAATAAAAGCTCAATTTGTACCATATGTGAAACTCAACTTGAAATGGACCCTAGACCTAAATGCCTAAAATTACAAAACTTCTAGTTAGAAAATGTAGAATTGTTTTCATACTTGGAATAGGCAAATATTATTTTATTCAGGACACAATATGCAAATTATAATAAAATGGTAAAATTTTAATAAAAATTATAATAAAAATGGTATATAAAACTTTATAAAAATTAAGATGTTTGTTCTTTAAAAGATCTTGTTTAAAAAGATGAAAGGTAAGACAGAGATTGGGAGAAAATATTTGCAAAACACACATTTGATAAAGAAATTTTACCCCAGATATACACAAATATATATGTGTGTGTGTGTATAAAGTGCTCACAACAACAGTGAGAGGAAAAACAGGCTAATGTAAAAGTGGGCAATACTTTGAGCAATCACTTATACAAAAGAAGAGATATGGTTGGAAGATATGCAATGATAGGACATTCTGCATCTTTAGTTATTATGAAAATGTAGATTAAATAAAAAATACCACAACGTCCCTACAGGACTAAAATAATAGTAATAGCAGCAGCAGTAATAATAATAAAACTGTAATACAAAATACCAGCCAAAAATATGAAGTTGTTACAACTCTGAAATGCTGTTAGTAGGAGTGACAGATTTTGTAAAACTGTTTAGTACTTTTACATAAAGTTAAATTCACACTTATTATATGACCTAGCAATCCTATACTTAGATATTTATTCAAGAGAAATTAAAACATATGCCCCCTTAAGTGAATGCTTCATGATAGATTTGAGCATTATTGCCTTCCAGAATCCCTTACTTGTATCAGATTTCTGATCCTATGGTTAACAAATTACCACAAAACCACTTGTTTAAAATAATACCCATTATTACTTCACGATTTATAGGTCAGAAGTCTGGGTTGTATGCTATAGGGTCTCACCAGATCAAAATCAAGGTAGTGAAGGTGCTGGGGTCTTCTTTTTTTTAATTGATTTTTACTGGAAGTATAGTTGCTTTACAGTGTTGTGTTATAAGTTCAGTTCAGTTCAGTTCAGTCGCTCAGTCATGTCTGACTCTTTGCGACCCCAAGAATCGCAGCACGCCAGGCCTCCCTGTCCATCACCAACTCCTGGAGTTCA
>NW_011494870.1:3385579-3389106 GCF_000754665.1 Bison bison bison | reverse complement strand
CCATGAAGTGATAGGACCAGATACCATGATCTTTGTTTTCTGAATGTTGAGCTTTAAGCCAACTTTTTCGCTCTCCTTTTTCACTTTCATCAAGTGGCTTTTGAGTTCCTCTTCACTTTCTGCCATAAGAGTGGTGTCATCTGCATACCTGAGGTTATTGATATTTCTCCTGACATTCTTGATTCCAGCTTGTGTTTCTTCCAGTCCAGCGTTTCTCATGATGTACTCTGCATATTATTTAAATAAGCAGGGTGATAAGATACAATCTTGACGTACTCCTTTTCTTATTTGGAACCAGACTGTTCCGTGTCCAGTTCTAACTGTTGCTTCCTGATCTGCATACAGATTTCTCAAGAGGCAGGTCAGGTGGTCTGGTATTCCCATCTCTTTCAGAATTTCCCACAGTTTATTGTGATCCACATAGTCAAAGGCTTGACATAGTCAATAAAGCAGAAATAGATGTTTTTCTGGAACTCTCTTGCTTTTTCCATGATCCAGCAGATGTTGGCAATTTGATCTCTGGTTCCTCTGCCTTTTCTAAAACCAGCTTGAACATCTGGAAGTTCACGGTTCACATATTGCTGAAACTTGGCTTGGAGAATTTTGAGCATTACTTTATTAGCATGTGAGATGAGTGCAATTGTGCCATAGTTTGAGCATTCTTTGGCATTGCCTTTCTTGGGATAGGAATGAAAGCTGACCTTTTCCAGTCCTGTGGCCACTGCTGAGTTTTCCAAATTTGCTGGCGTATTGAGTGTAGCACTTTCACAGCATCACCTTTCAGGATTTGAAATAGCTGTGTTATTAGTAATTTCTACTATATACCAAAGAGAATCAGCTATACATGTACATATATCCTCTATTTTGTGGCTTTTACTTCCCATTTCAGTTCAGTTAAGTTGCTCAGTCGTGTCCAACTCTTGATCTTAGTTTTCTGAATGTTGATCTTTAAGCTAACTTTTTTCACTCTTCCTCTTTCACTTTCATCAAGAGGCTTTTTAGTTCCTCTTCACTTTCTGCCTTGAGGGTGGTGTCATCTGCATATCTGAGGTTATTGATATTTCTCCCGGCAATCTTGATTCCAGTTTGTGCTTCTTCCAGCCCAGCGTTTCTCATGATGTACTCTCTCTATATATAATTTTGAGGCTTCCCCTGTGGCTCATCCATAAAAAGTCCACCTGCAATGCAGGAGACACAGGTTCATTCCCTGGGTTGAGAAGATCCCCTGGAGAAGGAAAAGGCAACCCACTCCAGTATTCTTGCCTGGGAAATCCCATGGACAGAGGAGCCTGGTGGGCAGACTACAGTCCATAGGGGTGCAGAGTTGGACACAACTTAGTGACTAAACAATGACAACATTTATAATTCAAGGTGGCATGCTCTTAATTTGTTTAATTTGTTTAATTTAATCTTCTCTCTATAATCCTTGGGTTAGGATTGTGTTTATCTAAGAGTAACAGAAAGCCTTACTACAGTGGTTTTAAAAAGTAAAATGCTGATTATGTAATGCAAAAAGAAGATCAAGGGATCATCCAGATATCATGGTTTACATGAAGTGATCTTTGATCTACACTCATCATCTCCTTCTACTCTGAGGCTTTTATCCTCATGGTGGCAGGATCATGTATTCTGGATTTCTTTTTTAACAAGTCTAATTCTTTTAGATGAATTACAACATTTAAATGTTCATTAACTTTCTACACTTTATGGAAATTCCTTTTATAATATTATTTGTGTGTATTTTCTTATCTAGCCCTTTTTCTTCTGAAAACTATGAAGTTTTTAATATATCTTTTGAAATATATTGTATAGAAATTATACATATAAATTTTGATCAATTTATTATTGCCTTGATGTAAATGTTATGATAAAAGATATTATAATTAGGTTTAAATAATGCATAAGGCAAAATAATGTGTAATATATAAACATAGTATTTGTTAAGAACTTTTGATGTGGCAGCTTTGATCAAGTCAGTGCTTGACACAGGATAACCCAGTTAACCTTCACTTAAATCTCAGATATACGTACTAGTAATAGCTTTGTTTACAAATGAAGACATTGAGTCTCAGAGAGGGCAAACGGTTACACAGCTAGTGAGTGGCTCATTTGAGATCTGAATTTAGGCAATGTAGCTCCAAAGTCACATTCTTCGTAAACATTGGTCTACACTGCTTTGCTTCTACAAATAAAGTTTGTTGCCATATGACAATTTTTTCAAGTTGTATTATATGACTATTTCACACTCAACTACTCAGCTTGTAGCCACTAAATCCCTATCTTTATATATAACATTTAAAAAATAGATACATATTTGTGGTAAAGACTTTGTGATATGTGTGTGTATGTGTGTTATTAAATCAATTTTATTACATACTAAGTGGTTCAGTAAAGGACCTTGAAATGCACATGGGCTCTAGTATTTTGCCAAGTTTTACAATTACATTTTTTTTTCTAATTAATCTAACCTCATCCATCTGAGTTTTGGTTCACTTTTTGGCAGGATAAGTAAATGCTACAAAGAAAGTATAAGTCAGATGGAGCCTTTGATTACTGTGCATTCCCATAAAATGTACAGATGTGGCCTTAATGCATACGAGAAATTCCAGTTTTTGTAAACTAAAACATGTGGGACAGCCTAGCAACCTTGTTAGGTATTGGGGGGAGTATCGACCATCACAATACCAGATGTTTCTCATGTCTGCACTGATTGGATTTCAAAAGTTCAAACCCACTTATATGCTAAAGTCCTTTGAGAAAGGTGTTGATATGTGGACCTGTAATTTCAGTGTTGGTGGAGAGAAGATTAGAAATAAAGTTTTAGTTATAAAAATATTTTATTCATAATTTTCATGAATGTACTACCCCACTTATAAATAGATGGTGATTTGATAGAAGAATAACCATAATGAATCTCCTACAAATTATTCACTCTTGAAAATATGAAAAATCACCAATATGAGTATAGCTTTAAAGGTAATTAAAAGGAAATTAGATTACCCATCAGAAGGTACAATTTGTTATAGATCATTGATAGCCTTTAAAACATACAAACCTTTTTATTAACAAAGATAGCATGTGTTGAGAAGAAATCAGTTAGTCAGTTTAGTCGCTCAGTCATGTCTGACTCTTTGCGACCGCATGAACTGCAGCATGCCAGGCCTCCCTGTCCATCACCAACTCCCGGAGTTTACTCAAACTCATGTCCATCAAGTTGGTGATGGCATCCAGCCATCTCATCCTCTGTCGTCCCCTTCTCCTCCTGCCCCCAATCCCTCCCAGCATCAGGATCTTTTCCAATGAGTCAACTCTTACATGAGGTGGCTGAGGTATTGGAGTTTCAGCTTCAGCATCAGTCCTTCCAAAGAACACCCAGGACTGATCTCCTTTAGGATGGACTGGTTGGATCTCCTTGTAGTCCAAGGGACTCTCAAGAGTCTTCTCCATCACCACAGTTCAAAAGCATCAATTCTTCGGCACTCAGCTTTCTTCACAGTCCAACTCTCACATTCATACATGACTACTGG
>NW_011494870.1:3364134-3385479 GCF_000754665.1 Bison bison bison | reverse complement strand
TGGCTGCAATCACCATCTGCAGTGATTTTGGAGGCAAAAAAAAAAGTCTGACACTGTTTCCCCATCTATCTGCCATGAAGTGATGGGACCAGATGCCATGATCTTAGTTTTCTGAATATTGAGCTTTAAGTCAACTTTTTCACTCTCCTCGTGAAATAAAATTGCTCAAATCATGTTATGAAGCAATGAAGATCATATCAGGGCTAGGTAACATAAAATACTATACTTCTGCTCTTGATTGGTAAAGTAGATATACTTGAGAAGAATGGATGAGTAATAAAAGATCTCTGCCTACTGTCATGCAACCAGACAGAGTCCCTCACTGGTGGCAACTGTGTGGTGAAGAACATTCTGTTAAAAACTATTAGATATTTAATAAATCAGTTAAGTTGCTCAGTGGTGTCAGACTCTTTGTGACCCCATGGACTGCAGCATGCCAGTCTTTCCTGTCCATCACCAACTCCCAGAGCTTGCTCAAACTCATGTCCACCGAGTAGGTGATGCCATCCAACCATCTCATTCTCTGTTGTTCCCTTCTCCTCCTGCCTTCAATAATTCCCAGCATCAGGGTGTTTTCCAATGAGTCAGTTCATATCAGGTGGCCAAAGCATTAGAGTTTCAGCATCAGCCGTTCCAATGAATATTCAGGACTGATTTCTTTTAGGATGAACTTGTTGGATTTCCTTGCAGTCCAAGAGACTGACTCTTAAGAGTCTTCTCCAACACCACAGTTCAAAAGAATCAGTTCTTCGGCGCTCAGCTTTCTTCACAGTCCAACTCTCACATCCATACATGACTACAGGAAAAATAGCTTTAGTCAACATCTAGTCAAAAGTAGCTTTGACTAGATGGACCTTTCTTGGCAAAGTAATGTCTCTGCTTTTTAAAAGGTGTCTAGGTTTGTCATAGCTTTTCTTCCAAGGGGCAAGCAGCTTTTAATTTCATGGCTGCCATCAACCATCTGCAGTGATTTTGGAGCCCCCCAAAATAAAGTCTTTCACTGTTTCCATTGTTTCTCCATCTATTTGCCATGAAAGGACGGGACTGGATGCCATGATCTTCATTTTCTGAATGCTGAGTTTTAAGCCAACTTTTTCACTTTCATCAAGAGGCTCTTTAGTTCTTCTTTGCTTTCTGCCACAAGGGTGATATCATCTGTGTATCTGAGGTTATTCATATTTCTCTTGGCAATTTTGATTCCAGTTTGTGCTTCATCTAGCCCAGCATTTCTCATGATGTACTCTGAATATAAGTTAAATAAGCAGGGTGACAATATACAGCCTTGATGTACTCCTTTTCCTATTTGGAACCAGTCTGTTGTTCCATGTCCAGTTCTAAGTGTTGCTTCTTGACCTGCATATAGATTTCTCAAGAGGCAGGTATGGCGGTCTGGTATTTCCATCTCTTTCAGTATTTTACCACAGTTTGTTGTGATCCACACAGTCAAAGGCCTTGGCATAGTCAATAAAGCAGAAATAGATGTTTTTCTGGAACTCTTTTGCTTTTTTGATGATACAACAGATGTTGGCAATTTGATCTCTGGTTCCTCTGCCTTTTCTAAATCCAGCTTGAACACCTGGAAGTTGATGGTTCATGTACTATTGAAGCCTGGCTTGGAGAGTTTTGAGCATTACTTTACTAATGTATGAATGAGTGCAATTGTGTGGTAGCTTGAACATTTACTCTATGGCATTGCCTTTCTTTGGGATTGGAATTAAAACTGACCTTTTCTAGTCCTTGGCCACTGTAGAGTTTCCAAATTTGCTGGAATATTGAATGCAGTATTTTCACAGCATCATCTTTTAGGATTTGAAATAGCTCAACTGGAATTTCATCACCTCTACTAGCTTTGTTCATAGTGATGCTTCCTAAGGCCCACTTGACTTCACATTCCAGGATGTCTGGCTCTAGGTGAGTGATCATGGTGGTTATCTGGGTTGTGAAGATCTTTTTTATATAGTTCTTCTGTGTATTCTTGCCACCTCCTCTTAATATCTTCTGCTTCTTTTAGGTCCATACCATTTCTGTCCTTGATTGTGCCCATCTTTGCATGAAATGTTCCTGTGGTATCTCTAATTTTCTTGAAGAAATCTCTAGTCTTTCCCGTTCTATTTTTTTCCTCTATTTCTTTGCATTGATCACGGAGGAAGGCTTTCTCATCTCTCCTTGCTATTCTTTGGAACTCTGTATTCAAATGGGTATATCTTTCCTTTTCTCCTTTGCCTTTGGCTTCTCTTCTCAGCTATTTGTAAGGCCTCCTCAGACTATATATTCAATAAATACATAGGAACAAAAATTTCAAGTTGGAAAGAGTCTTAGAGATTTCCTTTTCCCAATAAAAAATTCTCATTAAAAAATACATTGTTAGGACCTCCCTGATGATCCAGTGGCTAAGACTCTATGCTCCCTTTGCAAAGGGTCTGGGTTTGATCCCACATGCCACTAGTAAGTGTTTATATGTCACAACTAAAGACCTGGCACAGTCAAATAAATTAATAAATAAAAATAAATATTTAAAAAGAGTATTTAAAAGTATATTGGTATATATTTCACTGTATGTGGAACAGTCATGAGAGTCTACTCGAGTGGGACTTCTCACAGAAAGATCCCTTGGTCCACCTAATGAGACCCCTCTACTCTTTGGTTATATAACAACTCTCATCTTATTAAGGGGCATTGGCATGTAATCTTAAATAGTTATTCCACTATTTAACAGAAATAAGAAAATTGAGGCACAATAATTTTAGTGTCAGTAAGTATTCAAATTTACTTTTCCTGATTCCTAGATGAGTATTTCATCATTTGAAATGTTGCATTGAAGGTTACTGCTCAAGGATAGATGCTAGCACAAAGTAATTCTAGGCCAAATGGAAAAGATTTCTGATTACCTGTTTTTTGAAATTATTGATGCTATGTTCTGCTCCATTAGCAGAGATAATTGCTATATGACTGCACTGAGTCACTTCGAAAGCTATTAGATTCGATTGAAATCTAAATGCATTTTGCTACAAGTAATAGGTTTATTTGGCACTGAAATGGTTATCGGTAGCAAGCTCTAGGACCTTCAGGAACCATAAAACCAAACAAGCATCCTCTTTATATGCCTAGGAGAATTTAAGAACAGTGTAATGTGAGAGACTTGATTCAAAGTATATGTTTTACTGGGTGGCGGGGGTGTGGCTGGTGAGACTAAGATTGTTTTGTTTTATTCCCAACTGTGAGAGGCCATCTGATTAGCAAGTGTCACAGACAAGTGGCTAGTCTCAATGGGGACAATCCTATAATTATTTAAAATTATTAAGCCTTAAGCTTGCACATGATATAAAACCCAGTCCTGAAACAATGTAACTAACATTCAAAAACTCAGTGACACGTGCTATTCCCAGTTTTCATTAATTGTCCTTTAGCTGATATTTCTGTGGACTCAAATCTCTTTTCATCTGGAGATGCTATTACACTTGAATGCTATTCTAGATGCAAGGTGCTCTGGTGTCTGTAGCTGACTAACTCTTTTCTCTATCTTGGGAGATCACCTTTTATTCTGTCCCTGTTCACTTGGTCAAATTTTGATTTTCTCTAGATTTGGAATTTTGGTCTCCAAGCCATCATCTGGCTTTCTAGGAGTGACTTGAGGACCTGCTATCTTGCCAATAGCATGGAAAAGTCTTTACTTAGTTTAGCCAAAATTAATGAATTTAAATTCAAGGTGAGGTATAGAATATAAGCAAATACAGAGAAATAGATTAGTTCATAAGAGGAAGATCTATGATTCTATTTAAGTCTAAGTCTGGCCTGAGTATAGAAGTGACAAACACAACTTGGCAGCCACCTGATTTTCTTTTCTTTTGAAAAATATTCCTGTTATTGGCTATAGGGCCAAAGGGCCTTTATGATGGCATAACTTCTTTAGTTTCTTAAGACCTTTTTTTTCCCCCTGTGTTAAAATCTCTAATCCTGTTTTAAAGTCTCTGATTCCTGGTGGACTACCCATTCCGTTTCAATTTCTCATGTGATTATCTGCTTCAAATTGTTAGAACATCTACAAATGAGAAGTGATTGATGTGCTCTGAGCCCACTGAGTGATCAGACTGGCTCACGTTGTCTATCTTCATTCACTTCTTCAAGTTCTTTCTGATAACTTTTCCCCTTATTTCTTCCAGAAAAGGATTTTCAAGAAAAGTATTTTTAAAGCTTTATTTATGCCCCTAAATTAGTGAGATTTATTGCTTGTTCATGTCATTATCCCTGGACATGGGTGCTTGGACAAGAAGACTTGTCACTGAGACTTGCAGATGGTTTAGAAAAAAACAAAAAACACTAAGTAAAAAAAAAAAAAATTATCTCGAAAGCCACTGTCCTTCTAACTGTTCAATGATTTTTTTTTTCAGATAAAGAGAGGTTATAATTCCCTGTAAGTATCCATAAATGGAAAAGATTAAGGAAACAGGGAGTGCTGTTGAGATTTTTCCTATTGATGAATTATATTGCTTTAGGACTAGGAATATTTTAGAGGCAAGTTTCAAGAGTATCAGAAAACTCAAGTTTCTATTCAGATTGAACAATGTCCTTAGTTTAATTTGAATATTCTTGATAAAATTTATATATTATCTGCTTCAAAAATTTTATTTAAACTAAAAAAAAAATTACCTCACATGAGCAGTTTACTCATTCCCTCCCTTCCCCAGGCAACCATTAATCTGTTCTTTGTATCTATGAGCTTGGTTTACAAATACACCTACATGTGTGTATTAATTTCACATATAGGAGAGATCATACATTATTGTCTTTCTCTGTCTGACTTATTTTTATTTCTCTGTTTCGTTTCATTTTTTAATAGAATTAGTAGAACAGTCTGCCAAGTGTTTGGCTAGTCCCTGGTTTCTTCCTGCTCCAAACCATCGTCTAAATACTAACCAGAGTGATCTTGCTAAAACAAAAATATCATCAGGTAGTTCTCCTATTTAAGTCATTATATTACTCTTAGATAATTCCACTCATGTAAGAGTAATAGAGGGTCTGGATCCACCCTCTCCTTCTTGTTTTTCATTCTGGGGTCTAGTCTTCCTTACCTCCTCAATTATACCATGCTATTCATCTCCAGGCCTTTACATGTGTACTTTACTCCTTCTAGAATGGTCTTATCCACCTTCTTCTTTCAAATAACCTCCCAACTCCCACAGAATTAAATTCTCACCAGGTCTTCTCACAAGGTCCCAGTGCACCATCCTACTCAATTCCTCAGTGAAACGACTGAGTAACTCTGTCCCTGGAACTGCAATGGGAGAGGAAGGGGAACAGGACACTGTGCATGTGGAACTCCAAATTCAGACCACCACTTCTTGAGGCTCAGGCCAAAGAAAACATCTTTAAAGATTAGCATATGCTTGCAAATTACTGATAAATACCTGTGGTAGGAATCTATGAATATGCAGCAACGCTAGCACCAAGCATAGGAAATATTTAGATGCATTAGTTAACCCTTACACAAAGGCAAATCCTCAACACAAGGCAAGAAATTAGATAAAACATTTACTGAAAATGAGCACATTTTCTATGTTTTTTCTTTTTAAAAAATCCAGACGGATTCGGAATTGGAATTATAGATAATGCCACATAAGCATTCCTAATGCTGTCAGCTCCACTGGGATGAAGTGTCTCACCCCAACCCCTCAGATGGTCAATTAGGACTAAAATCCTCTTGAAAGCTCCCTTAAGACTCCATCATTACCTAATGTCAATTGTTCAGTTACAAATCAGGTTTCAAATGTCTCTAAATTCTGCACATTGAAGAGGTAAGTGGAAAAAAATTTGAGAGATGGAGAAGGACCAGATCAATTTGGACTTTCATTAAACTACACATAATTAACACAGAACAGATGCTTCCAAATTAATTGTACTGGCTTTAGACCCAAGAAAATCTTTACTGATTATTCTTGGACAGAACTTGGCAAGAGGGAAGGTCCAATAGAACCAACACATATTCTACAATCATTCATAATATTGTTAGTGTTGTTGTTTAGTTGCTAAGCAGTGTCCAGCTCTTTTTGTAAGCCCATGGACTGACTGATGCCCACCAGGCTCCTCTGTGCATGGGATTTTCCAGGCAAGAATACTAGAGTGGGTTGCCACTTCCTTCTTGCCCCTGTGCATATTACAGAATTAACCGCTACATAAAAATATTTAAACAGAGGTTGACGTTTTATTCTCAGAGTTCAAGATTTAAACATGCAATATTGATAAGGACTGATGGAAAATGAATGAGTACTAAGTTAGATATTAAACAAAATCTATCAATCTATCTAAAGAAATAATACCATATGTGTGTCTGTGTGTGTGTGTATATAAATCTGGCAAATCCTTCATAAATTTTTAGTCACAAATCTAAGTGCAAAATACTCTAGGGCATTCAAAAAATACTGGTACAGGATTACAATCTTCAGTTCAGTTCAGTTCAGTTGCTCAGTTGTGTCCGACTCTTTGTGACCCCATGAATCGCAGCACACCAGGCCTCCCTGTCCATCACCAACTCCCAGAGTTCACTCAGACTCACGTCCATCAAGTCAGTGATGCCATCCAGCCATCTCATCCTCTGTCATCCCCTTTTCCTCCTGTCTCCAATCCCTCCCAGTATCAGAGTCTTTTCCCATGAGTCAACTCTTCGCATGAGGTGGCCAAAGTACTGGAGTTTCAGCTTCAGCATCATTCCTTCCAAAGAAATCCCAGGGCTGATCTCCTTCAAATGTCACACACACATTTTCTTATAGTGAATAGAATGGGTCCTACGTAGACCGTGAAAGAATAGTATTTACTAGAAAAAGAGACCAAACCTTTGTGTAAAAAACAACTTCAAAGGGAATACAAATTTTAAAAGAGCAGTACAATTATGAGTATGCAGTCATTAAGATGCAAACTATATTTAGCTTCTAGTTTAAAAAAAAAAAATCTAATGAATTCATCCTCTCCCAGGTAGGAAAGTATTCAAGATGCTACTGGGGAAGAATGGATAAATAGCTCCAGAAAGAATGAAGAGATTGGGCCAAAGAGGAAATGACATTCAGCTGTGGGTGTGTCTGGTAGTGAAAGCAAAGTCCAATGCTATGAAGAACAATACTGCATAGGAACCTGGAAAACAGGTCCATGGATCAAAGTAAATTGGACATGGTCAAGCAGATCGACATCTTAGGAATCAGTGAATTAAAATGGACAGGAATGGGCAAATTTAATTCAGATGACCATGATATCTCCCTGATGCTGGGAAGGATTGAGGGCAGGAGAGGAGGGTGCAGAGGAGGACCACCAACTCAATGCATGTGAGTTTGAGCAAACTCTAGGAAATAGTGAAGGACAGGGTCCTTCACTGTCTATAGGATCACAAAGAGTTGGACATGACCTGATGACTAAACAACAACGAACAACAATCCTTATAAATTTAGAATTTCTTTTTCTGTATATTTATAAATGTCAAAAGTGATATTGTTTCCTAACAAGGATATAATCATAGTTTGTTTTTAAAAACAACAGTGATTTCATTTCCTGGATTGGTAAATGTTCATTAGAGATGATGTAAATATTTTCCATATGAAGAAAGCAGAAAAATTACAAGAACTGAATTGGAAAGGTGGATAAAAGATGTATAATCTGTTCATCTAACCAAGCATACCCCTACACAAGCTGGTCTAATGTATGCCTAAATAGTCATATCAAGAAGGTAGGAAGTAAGGCTTATTTTGATTATTTATATTTTCAGAATTCCCTACAATTCAGCTCTATCATAGTGCTTAATATCTATAGAGTTATCATCTCTGTGATTTTATTTTCAGTTCTGTCATTAATCTTATAAAGATAATAGACCCCACATGATAGTAGGAATCCAAACATATGAGAAAATCCAAGAAAAATAACTTGTCAAAGTACTTAGCACTAAGCATAAAATATTTATGATGATATTAATAGAACAATATATATATATATAATTAACCTTATAATGATAATAAATATCATACAACAAGGATTTGAGTACTTTAGCAACCAACAAAGTTACCTTAAAAACAAACACTAAAATTAGATGACTTCTGCTTCATCAAACTCTGGGAGATAATGAAGCACAGGGAAGTCTGGTGCAATGCAGCCCATGGAGCTACACAGTCAGACACGACTTAGGAATCGAACAGCAACAAAAACTGCTTCATCAATGTGTCCATCAGACATAATAGCCAATACACGTCCACCAAATAATTATTCAATCATTCAAACCACTAACATAATGCCACTAAAAGAACTTTAGTAAAATTCCAAAGTAAAATGTGCACCTCTAAAGTAGCAACCTACAAAGAACTTCATTCTTGTACATAGCTAAGTTTTAAGAGCTTTCACCTCTCTGGGCTCTCCAATTCCTTAGCACCTGTCAAGGCTGAACCATGAGTTTCTCTATATAAATACTGACTCACAAACCAATTTCTTTCCTGAAACTTTGACACTGAAGTTGGAGACTGAATTATCTTCCTCATTAAGTGTATCATTAAGGTAAGCTAATAGGAAATAGTATTAATTCATTACTTATTCAACAATTCTTTATTAAGCATTTACTATGTACTAGCTTCTCTTGTTGGAGAAGGCAATGGCACCCCACTCCAGTACTCTTGTCTGGAAAATCCCATGGACGGAGGAGCCTGGAAAGCTGCAGTCCATGGGGTCGCTGAGGGTCGGACACGACAGTGATTTCACTTTCACTTTTCACTTTCATGCATTGGAGAAGGAAATGGCAACCCACTCCAGTGTTCTTGCCTGGAGAATCCCAGGGATGAGGGAGCCCGGTGGGCTGCCGTCTACGGGGTCAGACAGAGTCGGACACGACTGAAGCGACTTAGCAGCAGCAGTAGCAGCAGCAGCTTCCCTTGTAGTTCAGTCGGTAAAGAATCTGCCTGCAGTGCAGGAGACCGGGGTTCAATCCTTGGGTTGGGAAGATCCATTGGAGAAGGAAATGGCAACTCACTCCAGTATCCTTGCCTGGAAAATCTCATGAACAGAGGAGCCTGGTGGGCTGCAGTCCATGGGGTCGCAAAGAGTCGGGGACGACTGAGCAATTAACACTAACACTAGCTATTACACCAGGCAGAGTAAAGAAGGCCGACTAAACTGTACTATCCGGAGAAGGCAATGGCAAGCCACTCCAGTACTCTGCCTAGAAAATCCCATGGATGGAGGAGCCTGGTATGGTAGGCTGCAGTCCATGGGGTCTCTAGGAGTCGGACATGACTGAGCGCCTTCACTTTCACTTTTCACTTTCATGCACTGGAGAAGGAAATGGCAACCCACTCCAGTGTTCTTGCCTGGAGAATCCCAGAGACAGCGGAGCCTGGTGGGCTGCCCTCTATGGGGTCGCACAGAGTCAGACACTACTGAAGTGACTTAGCAGCAGCAGCAGCAAACTGTACTATCACAGATATTAGACTTAATGTGGGATACATAGAAGAAAAGAGAAATTTATAGCATGATGTGTTAAATATTATGGAAGTGGAGGTGCCGGCTGCCATATAGGGAGCCCCTGGATCTGGGAAAGGGACAAAGAAGGTTTTCCTAAAGGAACTGATGTTTTTACGTAGATACCTAAAAATTAGTTGAAATTAAGTGAAGAAAGAGGGAGAATTATAAAACAGTATGTGCACATGCCTGGATTAAAGACACTGTCTGAATCCAAGGAGAAACCACGTGGCAAGGGAGACTGGGGGATGAAATTGAGTTCAGCATTCAGGGGCACAGGCCAGGGAGGGACGGAGGAAAGGCACACCAGGTGGACGTGGGTGAAATGAGCAAACAATTATCATGCATACATAGTAAATTACTTTTAAAAATGGATGTTAGCCCTTGCAAACCAAGCTTTAGAAAAGACATTACCTTTAGAGAAAAGGAAAAGGGCTAGCCTGATAAGGAAAAAGAGGTCTAACTTCACTACCAGCCACAGACAAGATGGTCACACAGAGGGATAAATGAAGGACTCTTTATCTTTTTGCTCATTGAAATGAAATTAGACAAGAATATGTTATGGTGCAGTTTTCTAGAACTAACTCTAATGTATTATTTCTTAAGAAATTGGGGGGAAATATGGGAAAATGATAGGATTTATTAAATTCTGGTAGTAAAAAATGTGGTGCATGCTTTTTGTACTTTTCTGTATGAATAAAGTAACTTGTATTTTTAAAAAGAACGCATTCTGCCAATTCAGCATGTTTGAACTCCCTCTAGATTAGTTGATTCCAAATTTTAATGGATCGCAGATTCCTATGAGAAATTGAAGGATATATTTCTTTTTTTTTCTATAACACCTCCCCTCAACAAAACAAAAAGTCATAATTACACTGAACACACAAGTTCACAAATGTTTACATAATATCAGAGAGCTCATGGACCAGCCCATTTAGAAATATCCTATGGGTCCATGTTTCCCAGAAACAGTGGGAAGGGACTCAGTAAACAATATACATCTTTTAAGCAAGGCTAAATGGGAATTTGCTGTATGACTCAGGGAACTCAAACAGGGGCTCTGTGACAATCTAGAAGGGTGGGATTGGGAGGGAGATGAGGGAGGTTTTGTTTGACAGAAAACAACAAAATTCTGTAAAGCAATTATCCTTCAATTAAAAAATAAATAAAGTGGCTAAAAAAAAACAAGACTAAATAAACATTTTCAATGTATTATATAATATTTGACAGAAAGATGGATACCTTGTAATATACGAAGCATGGTTTCACTATGTCCATTTGTATACTGATTCAATGGACATGAGTTTGAGCAAGCTCCAGGAGTTGGTTATGGACAGGGAAGCCTGGCGTGCTGCAGTCCATGGGGTCACAGAGAGTCAGACATAACTGAGCGACTGAACTGAACTGATCTGTATACTAAAGATACAGATATATGGCAAAACTTTATAAACTTTAAGATAATAAAAGATATAAAAGAAACTATGTTTTTGTATACAGGAAATATACAAGAGAGTATGTGCTAATCTATTTTTCCTCTGAGTCTCAGAGTAGTCAAACAATATCACTCTTCTTTCTACTTTAGCACAGAGGTGAACAAAAGAAAAGGGTAAGGATCTTCCTGTCTATTTTGAGTGAAATTAGATAAAGACCTAAGATGATATGAGTTTGTATCTGAACAAGAGTTGGAAATATGAGGTGTGTTATGGGAGAAGAAAATAGATAAAAATATACTAATTAGGCAAATAAACAATAAAAAGTAGAATGGCTAATCATGGTAAAAAGGTCATGCATTTAGCTGCTTAAAAGGGCATATCTGAGGATGAATGCATAAAGATACATCTCGCATTATACCAGTCAATATAGTACATGGATTACAGGAAGCAGATAAGGTGCAAACATCATAAAAAAAAAAAAAAAAGGAAGTCCAGAGCGATGCTAAATTCCATTTACCTGACAATAAAAACATTTAAGGGCTTCCCAAGTGGCATCAGTGGTAAAGAACATGTCTGCCAAAGCAGGAGACATAAGAGACTCGGATTCGAACCTTGGGTTGGGAAGATCCCCTGGAGGAAGGCATGGCAACCCACTCCAGTATTCTTGCCTGGAGAATCCCCATGGAGAGAGGAGCCCGGCAGCCTACAGTCCACAAAGAGTTGGAAATGACCAAAGTGACTTAGCATGCACAGAAACATCTACTTTTGCTTCACTGACTACACAAAGGCCTTTGACTTTGTGGATCACAACAAACTGTAGAAAATTCTTAAAGAGATGGGAATACCAGACCACCTTACCTATCTTCTGAGAAACCTGCATGCAGGTCAAGAAGCAACAGTTAGAACTGGACATGGAACAACAGACTGGTTCCAAATAGGAAAAGGAGTACACCAAGGCTGTCTATTGTCACCCTGGTTATTTAACTTCCATGCAGAGTACATCATGTGAAATGTCAGGCTGGATGAATCACAAGCTGGACAAGATTGCCAAGAGAAATATCAACAACCTCAGATATACAGATGATACCACTCTAATGGTAGAATGTGAAGAGAAACTAAAGAGCCTCATTGTTGGGGGCCGGTGTGAGGCACTCCGCCCATGACAAAGGTCATGAGGAAGGAGGCTCGACATACGCAAAGGCGGGATTGAGCCTCAGGAGTCCCCCTGGATATCCTCGAGCATCTACCCCCATAACCAGAGCCTGCCTACTTTACTACTTTGTGCTCTCACCTACACCTCTGACTTTACAGGGGGCTGTCCCCCACCACCTCTTTTGGAGAAGGAATTAACTTAGAGCTCCAGTTAATAATAATTCCTGGGCGTGACAAGAGTGTTTTAACCTACAAACTCCTCTGAAGGTTCTCTAACCTGCCTGACAGGCTTGTCCGGCCACATGTGATTGCTCACAGCCTCCCAACCGTGAGAGGCACGAGATGCTTTAAACCTTCTAAAAACAGGTTCCTTAGAAAAGTTAGAAAACTATTAGTATAAGTATAATGGGCTGATTAGAAATTGTATTGGTGAAGGGTTTTTCATTTGTTGAGCCAATGTTTGTTGCTAAGTCTCCATATCCCCTGCCCTTACACACATTAATGAATATATAGAAGAAATAAGTATTAACCTTTGATATTAATCACGTTAGACCTTAGGCTAAATAAATTCTTTCCTTAACTAAAACCCACTACACCCTCACCCTATAGGAATGTAACTTTATTTGGGTGGCGTCTGTTTTAAGAATAATCACCCTTGGAGAAAAAAGTGTTCTGACCACTGTCACAAGGAGAGGATCGTAAATTGTCAGCAGGCCCCCCTGGCCAGAAGATGATGTAAACACCCCTAAGACCTCTGTATACATTTGTGTGAAGCACCTGACTTTAATAAAAGTCAGGACTGCTGTCCCCACGTGACTTTTGTATAACATCTCAGTGTATAAAAACAGACTCTGGAAAATAAAGAATGGGGATCAGTTCCTCGAAAGACTGGTCTCCCCATGTCTCTCTCTCTCTCACTCTGGCTGAGTCTCCATCTGGAGCGCGGAACCCGCCATGCCTACTTATTATGCCTGGGCTTCTAAGATCCGACCGGGGAGGCCTCAGTGTCTCCTCTCCTTCGGGAGAACGGAAGGACGCCTGAGGCCTACGTAAGTGGTGCAAGCTTCTTGTCTTGAAGTTTTATTGGTCTCCCGCATAAACCAAGCTACTCAGCCTCTTTTCTCCACTGAATTTTCCTACAGAGCTATCCTCATTCTATTACTCTTTATATCTTTGATGAATATTTAAATAGTCGCCTAAGCCGTCTCCCCTTCGAATACCCTGGATCAGCCGGGGCTGGACCCCGGCACCTCATGTTGAAGGTGAGAGAGGAGAGTGAAAAAGCTGGCTTGAAAATCAACATTCAAAAAACTAAGATCATGGCATCTAGTCCCATCACTTCCTGGCAAACAGATGTGGAAAAAGTGACAGATTTCATATTCTTGGGCTCCAAAATCACTGTGGATGGATGAAATTAAAAGATGCTTGATTCTTGGAAGTAAAGTTACAACAAATGTAGACAACATATTAAAAAGAAAATAAATCACTTTGCCAATAAAGATCTGATTGGTCAAAGCTGTGGTTTTTCCAGTAGTCATTAAGGATGTGGGAGTTGGACCATAAAGAAGGCTGAGCACCAAAGAATTGATGCTACTGAATCTGTGGTACTGGAGAACATTCTTGAGAGTCCCTTGGACTGCAAGGAGATCCAACCAATCAATCCCAAAGGAAACTAATTCTGAATATTCATTGGAAGGATGGATGCTAAAGTGGAAGCTCCAATATTTTGGCCACTTCATAAAAAGAGCTGACTCATTGGAAAAGACCATGTTGCTGGGAAAGACTGAAGGTAAAAGGAAAAGAGGGTGAAAGAGGATGAGATGGTTAGATAGCATTACCAACTCAATGGACATGAATTTGAGCAAACTCTGGAAGACAGTGAAGTACAGAGAAGCCTGACACGCTGCAGTCCATGGGGTCAAAAAGAGTTGGACATGACTTAGTGACTGAACAGCAACAATTATCTAGCCTCATTCTGCACCACTGCAACTTTTGAGCCTGTTAAAGAATGGCTGCCACATGAACTTGCTTTGGTGAATGAAATTTCTTTTGGGGTTGTACTACTATTACCTTAATCATTATTAAAATGTAGATTTTTCTCTCCTGTTTTCTTCTAAATTATTTTTAGCTTATTTTTACATTTGTGTCATTTTGAATTAATTTTGTAAAATATATGAGATACAGGTCAACATTTTTGTTTTTGCATATGACTGTACAATTGTTCCAGCATCATTTGCTGAAAGATTATCTCTTCTCTATTATCTTTGTGATAAATCTGTTAAATATTTTTCTTCTGGGTTTTCTATTCTGTTCCATGGATTGATGCATCTATCTTTTCACCAACACCACACTGTTTTGACTAATGCAGGTTTATGATAGATCTTAAAGTCAGGCAATGTAGGTCTTTCATTATTTACAAAATATTTTGAATGTTCTCATTTTTTAACCTATCCATATGTATTTTACAATTAACTTATCAATATCTCAAAAAGATCATTCAAAATTTTGATTGGAATTACGTTGAATCTCTAGATCAAAATGGGGAGAACTTAAATCTTAATGAAATTGAGTATTTCCAACCATAAACATAGTATCTCTCTATTTATTTAGGGCTTTTTTGATTACTTTTATCAATATTTTATAGCTTTCAGCACACAATCCTGCATATCTTTTGTTAGAATTAGACTTAAGTATTTCATTTTATTTGACACTATTGTAAATTGTATGACATATATGATTCATATAATGGGACTTCCCTGGTGGCTCAGATTGTAAAGCGTCTGTCTACAATGTGGGAGACCTGGGTTTGATCCCTGGGTTGGGAAGATCCCCTGGAGAAGGAAATGGCAATCCACTCCAGTACTATTGCTTGGAAAATTCCATGGACAGAGGAGCTTAGCAGGCTACGGTCTATGCGGTTGCAAAGAGTCGGACACGACTGAGCGACTTCACTGATTCATACAATACATGTGTAAAATACTATACATATATCACATATATAAGATATACAACATTGGATACAATATGTGTAATATATAAGTATATATAATTTAAAATTTGTATCTAGTTATTTATTATTAGTGCAAGAAACACAATTAACTTTTGTATGTTGACTTTGCATCTGCAACTCTGCCAAACTAATTTGTTAGTTCTAAGAACTTCTTTTGGAGAAGGCAATGGCACCCCACTCCAGTACTCTTGCCTGGAAAACCCCATGGATGGAGGAGCCTGGAAGGCTGAAGTCCATGGGGTTGCTGAGGGTTGGACATGACTGAGCGGCTTCACCTTCACTTTTCACTTTCACGCATTGGAGAAGGAAATGGCAACCCACTCCAGTGTTCTTGCCTGGAGAATCCCAGGGACGGGGGAGCCTGGTGGGCTGCCTTCTATGGGGTCTCGCAGAGTCGGACACGACTGAAGTGACTTAGCAGCAGCAGCAGCTGCTGTAGACATGTGCAGACTGTCTATGCAGGTAAATATTCTATGAATAGACTATTTTACTTCTTATTTTCCAACCAGTACACATTTTCTTTTTTTCTTACCTTATAACACAGGCTAGAATTTCTGGTAGGATGTCAAATAGAGTAGTGAGAGAACACATCATTGCCCTGCTCTCTATATTAGGGGAAAAGCAGTCTTTATTTTCTGGGGTTCCAAAATCACTGCAGATGGTGACTGCAGCCATGAAATTAAAAGATGCTTGCTCTTTGGAACAAAAGCTATGACCAACCTAGACAGCATATTAAAAAGTCAAAGTGATGTTTTTTCCAGTAGTCATGTATGGATGTGAGAGTTGGCCTATAAAGAAAGCTGAGCGCTGAAGAATTGATGCTTTTGAACTGTGGTGTTGGAAAACTCTTGAGAGTCTCTTGAATAGCAAGGAGATCCAGCCAGTCCATCCTAAAGGAAATCAGTCCTGAATATTCATTGGAAGGACTGATGCTGAAGCTGAAACTCTAATACTTCGGCCACCCGTTATGAAGAACTAATTTATTTGAAAAGACCCTGTTGCTAGGCAAGATTGAAGGCGGGAGTAGAAGGGGATGGCAGAGGATGAGATGGTTGGATGGCATCACTGACTCAATGGACTTGAGTTTTAGTAAACTCCAGGAGTTTGTGCTGGATAGGGAGGCCTGGTGTGCTGCAGTCCACGGGGTCACAAAGAGTTAGACATGACTGAGGGATTGAACTGAACTGAACTGATTCAGTTTCTCAACATTAACTATGATGTTGCTTAATGTATGTTTGCAAATGCCTTTATCAGGTTATGGAAATTTCTTTCTGTTCCCAGTTTGCTACGAGTTTTCATGGTGAAATGGGTGTAGAGTTGCTTATCATAGCAGCAGCCCCTAGCATGTCCTGACTAACACAACATTTAAACTAGGTCATCTGAGATGACGGCAGAAGCACAGATAATAGAAGAGAGGCAGAGATAAAGATGTATGTGTAGCATATAGAAGGAAAGAAAATCTGCAGGCTGAGTTAACTTTTTTTTTATGGCCTTGGGGTTCTGGGGGAAGAAGCAGGAACCTTATCATTATAAAGCAAAATATAAGTCAAAGACTAACACAGCTAATAAAATAATTTATTAACTATAAGTTATAATAAATATAAAGGATATATACTATCCTATATAGGACAGTACAGAGATTTAGTTACAGTAAAGCTACATGTAAAACCTAAATACACTGCCCTGAAAATTGAAATGAGGTAAGAACAAGTCACCCAGAAAAATTGATTTAGTGTGAGTAGTGAGTTACTGAATTCCTCCTGATTTGCAGCCTCTTGGACAGATCTCTTTCTCAAGTGATTAACTGGCCCCAGCATCGAGGGTTACAAGCATATACCATAGGACACCAATGAATTGTTAAAACTCAAAACATAACTAAGAGCCTCTATTGGAGGGAAAGTCTCTTTAGTGACAGAATGTATCATCTTGATCAAAATACCATTGTGAACTTCTGCCGTGGCAACAGCTTCAACGCTATGATACTACCACCCACATCCATATGTCTCAGTGGATGTTCTGCCAAGATGACTGGTTGTTATTTGCTGTGTCTATACAGTGTCAAACACTCAGGTGAAAAGCGAAGGATTCAGCAAGTGTTTCTAAACACCCAGATGTTTGGCACCAAGGAAGTACAATATCCTGATGCATGACAATGTTTCTCACTTTTTCATCTGGCTGTTTGGCGTCACATACCACAAGCTATTGCGCAAATGCTTAGACTAAAAAAAAATAGCATTGTCACAAATTAGCACATTTTTCTTCCTAAAGTATAGGATAATCTTAGCCTTGAAATGGGCTTTGGAAGACATTTAATGTAACTTCCCTCCTGATGTATTTGTGGTATCTTTGTAAATAAACCAAGGGAACTCCAAAAACCTTGTTTTGTGTCTGGAAAGATTAACTTTCAATGTCTGATTTTAGGTTACAGGCAATTTCATTCAAAAAGCATTCTGGGGGTGATTCCTTTGGTCCAGGCCCAGGGAGTGAAAAAGACAAATAAAATATGTCCTCATGGGCATATGAGGAGCTCCTCATATGTAGCTTATCTGGGTCTTGTGGAGAGAAATAAAGCAGTGATGGGGAAATGGAGAGAAATGCACCACCAGGAGTGATAATTAAGACAGTGAGTCATGGAGACTTGATGACTGATAAACCTTGATGGCTTGAAAGTCTGCTGTTAGTATTAGGCATATGGTTAGAATAATACCAATTTCCCCCATTTAATCTTCATAAAACTCTTAACATATAATTATTTTTATTTCTATTTTACTACAGTTTAGAAGGATCGAGTGACATTTCCAAAGTATCATACTATTCAAAAATTCAGAGGATGGTTTGCAAAACGGGATCTTCTGCCTCTGATCTTCTTTCACTGAACTGCTTTGCCTCCCTTCAAATTTCTACAACAAAGCTCAAGTTCTCAGGACCTTGATCTTGCCATCCAAGGAGATAAGCAGACCCTGGAGAAGGCTTGGATCCCAAGACACTTGGAGATTTTTCTAGATGGAATGTAAATTACTCAAGAAAGCCAAACAGCCAAAAGAAATAATACATAAAAAGAATGATAGACACTAAAAGGTAGAAGAGAACTATAGACATAGATGTTATGAACGACAGTCAGATTAGATAGAACTGGACTGTTTCCTAACCAAAGAGTCCATTTCTCATCTTTTGAATGTCAGATAAAAAAAATCTGGATTTAGTAGGAGAAATTTTATTCGAAGAGACTATTTCAATAGGAAAAGTGTGTGTGTGTGTGTGTGTGACTAACCCTAAGGCACAGAAACTCTGGCTGGGCAGCATTTCCTAGATTTCAGATTCCACAGATTTCTCATTTTGTTCTTGATAGAGTAAACTTTTACAAGTGGAGATTCTGAAACCTTACCTCCAGCCTGCTATGAGCCTCAATGAACCACTCTTGAATTTCTTGGAAAGCTTAGAATGTAAATGACTTCACTGTGGACAGTGGTTTATTATCTCTTCATGTTCCTGGTAAGAAATATGTGGTTTCTTTGGCCATAGGGAATTTTGCTTTAAATACCCCCCGTTTAATGAAATCTATGATTTTTACAGCTGATAAGAATAAATCTTACCCCCATTAGAAATTTTTAAAACTGAGACTACAGCTACTAAGTAAAATTTCAATTCTAAAAATGCATGGTTTATTCTATAATTTGAGTAAAGAGAAGGATGCAACAAAACATAGATTTCACTTATTTTGCTATTACTTTTTGTTGTTATTTTAGAGGCATTATAAAAAGACAAACAACTTGAATAATAGTTTATGATCTCTTTAATTTACCTCCTTCTTCCCCTTATTGGGGATATTTACTTATAATTTCCCCTTATTTCTAACATTACCATGTATAATTGCTAATTATAATATAAAATTACTCTTATAAGATTGAATTACATACCCAAAGAAGGTGAGATAGTCTTTAGGGACTGCAGCAGGTGAGTCATTTTGGATTATGCTGGTTTTACGAGTGCAATATGCGAGCTGTAATGAAACATATGGGGGTCTGGATAATTTAATGCAATATACCCAATGCCATCATATATGTCTCAGAGGTGAAGGCTTGGAATATTCAAAGTTTAAGAAGAGAAATTGAAGAAATCTTTTTTTTTTTTTAATATCCAAAAATCTTTGATTAGAATGAGTGTCTGGATTACTGGCAACAATTTTAATTTCTTGGGTTTGTCAAAAATAAAAAAGAGAAGAAAGTAAAGTGTCACACTATGGTCATGGGTAAAGCTACTGACAATGATTTGGAACTGATTAAAATTAAGGAGAAGAAATAAATAACATCTATAAATAGTATGGTGTTTTTCTTCTGCAATTAGAAAACTACTGAAAAATTCATTTCCTGCAGTACACCATATATTCCTCCTGAGACTGATGCCATGTGAATCTCACTTATTGTTCTGACTGTTAAAACCTATCATTTATAAAAAGAAAATCATGCCTGAAGTTGATCAAGAGTGAATAGCTGTCACCTAGAAAATAAATATAATTCCCACCACTATTGTATACTTTATTTTATGAGGAATTGGATCCATTTCAATTGTTGGATGAGATGCGAATGCAGTAAACAATGCTGTAAGTCTCTGGAATTCACTCTATGGTAATAGTGCATTAAGCATTTGGGCAACCGGAATTCACGCAAACAGAACTGAGAGGATGCACTACTATACAATTCTATAAGGATCATGAACACAACAGGGGGAGGAAATTGGCTACTCAGCACTGGTACTGCTCTATGTCTTATCTAATTGTACATAGCCTAGGTTAGGCTGAGCTAAGGACATTTCCTGCTGTGTCAAAAATAGATCACAGTGCCTAAAGTTGATAATAATTGGCAAAGAAAAAAAAACTGTGCTGCAAATGACAAGATGCCTCAGAGGACTATCTAATTTACTATTCTGTAAAGACTGGGTTTTATCAAGACTATCAAATGGGAGGCAGGAATTGAGGGGAGTAAGAGAACTATGAATTCACAAGACACATAGACCAGTCAACAAGGACACAATTGAAGGAATCACATGGATAATTCAAGGAAAAAAGGATGTCCTTCTTTAAAACTTTGTATTTTTAGTTTAGAGTTTTATGTAAGTGTATGTGTTTGTGCGTAGGACTGTTTTGAAACCATCTTAATATTAATGGTAATGAAGCCAAAACTGTCTTCACCATGGCTGTGTTCAGATGAAATTATACTCAATATATTTGTATAATGAAGTAAAAAGAATATTTTCTTATGATTTAGGGAACCTGGCTTTATAGCTTACTTAGTGTGTACGTTGGCCAAGTCACTTACATTCAAAATTGTTTTTCTGCTTTGCACTCACCAACATCATCCTTTTATGTATTTGACCAGGAAGCCAGATAGTCACACAGGTGTCATCTGATATTGCTGCTAACTGCTAAGTCGTTTCAGTCGTGTCCGACTCTGTCTGACCCCATAGACGGCAGCCCACCAGGCTCCCCCATCCCTGGGATTCTCCAGGCAAGAACACTGGAGTGGGTTGCCATTTCCTTCTCCAATGCATGAAAGTGAAAAGTGAAAGTGAAGTCACTCAGTCATGTCCGACTCTCAGTGACCCCATGGACTGCAGCCTACCAGGCTCCTCCATCCACGGGATTTTCCAGGCAAGAGTACTGGAGTGGGGTGCCATTGCCTTCTTTGCATCTGATATTGGGTTATAACCAAATCCTGCCAGATAGTTGATTTTAAGTATCTTCAACTATATAGTATAAAACTGCCCTTCTCTCTAACAATTTGGACTTTCATTACAAAAGAGAAATTCAGAAGTTAGATTGCTTGATTAGATGGTAGTTCCATTCTTTATCTTCTCAGGAATTTTCACGCTGTTTTCCATAATGGCTGTGCCAATTTACATTCCCACTGACAGTGTCCAGTTCAGTTCAGTTCAGTTCAGTTCGCTCAGTTGTGTCCGACTCTTTGCAACCCCATGAATCACAGCACGCCAGGCCTCCCTGTCCATCACCAACTCCTGGAGTTCACTCAGACTCACGTCCATCGAGTCAGTGATGCCATCCAGCCATCTGATCCTCTGTTGTCCCCTTCTCCTCCTGCCCCCAATCCCTCCCAGCATCAAAGTCTTTTCCAATGAGTCAACTCTTCGCATGAGGTGGCCAAAGTACTGGAGTTTCAGCTTTAGCATCATTCCTTCCAAAGAAATCCCAGGGCTGACCTCCTTCAGAATGGACTGGTTGGATCTCCTTGCAGTCCAAGGGACTCTCAAGAGTCT
>NW_011494870.1:3352723-3364034 GCF_000754665.1 Bison bison bison | reverse complement strand
CTTTTGAATATGCTATCTAGGTTGGTCATAACTTTCCTTCCAAGGAGTAAGCGTCTTTTAATTTCATGGCTGCAGTCACCATCTGCAGTGATTTTGGAGCCCCAAAAAATAAAGTGTTCAAGTGTTCCTTAAAATCTGCAGTCTTTTCAACCAATTCACTAACTCGATGGATATGAGTTTGAGCAAGCTCCAGGAGTTGCTGATGGACAGGAAAGACTGGTGTGCTGCAGTCCATAGGGTCGCAAAGAGTCGGACACAACTGAGTGACTGAACTGAACTTTAAACACTTGCTTTTGATTTTTTATAATATCCATCCTTACTGGTGTGAGGTGATATCTCCTGGTTTTGTGGTTTAGGTTAGCATTTCCTGATGATTAGTGATTTTAAGCATCTTTTCATGTATCTGCTGGCCACTTACATACCTTCTTTGGAAGAATATCTACACAGGTTCTTTGCCAATTTTTAAAAATCATGCTATTTGGATTTTTTCTTTACTATTAAGTCATATAAATTTCTTATGTATTTTGGATATTAATCCCTTATCAAATATATGGTTTGTAAATATTTTCTTTCATTCCATATATTGCCTTTTTATTTTACTGATTATTTCCTTTGCAATGAATAGTTTTTAGTTGGATGTTGTCACACTTGTTTATTTGTGCTTTTATTGACTCTGCCTTTGGTGTAAAATTCAAAAATTAATTACCAAGATCAAAGTCAAGAAGCTTTTCTCCTATTTTAGGAGTTTTACAGTCTCAGATCTTACATTTTTTGCCCATTTTGAATTGACTTAGTGTAAGGTAAAGGTCCAGCTTCATTCTTTGCATATGGATATTCAGTTTCTCCAACAACATTTATCAAAGAAACTGTCTTTTACCCATGTGTGCTCTTAATTATTTTATCAAAAAATTAGCTGACTGCATATGTGTGGGCTTTAAATTCTATTCTATTGGTCTATATGTCTGTTTCATGCCAGTATCATATTCTGGATTACTATAGCTTAATAACATAATTTGAAATTAGAAAGTATGTTACCATATGAGCCAGCAATCCCAGTTTCATTTATGCATTCAGAAGAAGTAAAATAACTTAAAGAGATGTTTTCACACCTATATTGATTGCAATGACAACAACCTAAGTGTCTGTTGACAAAGGAATAGACAAAGAAAATGTAAGTTCCTAATACAGCTTGCCCAACAATCCTTATGATAAGACATCTCTGTCTCCAAGGATCTTCCTCTTGTGTGCTCCTTACATAAGATCACACTGAAGCTTACCAAAATCCCACTTTTGACCAATCTGGCTTTAGAGTTTTGGAACCCAAAAGCACTCCATTTATGGACCCTAATGAAGATATTCGTCCCAGGTTCTACCATGCTTTCTGTCTGTATTGACCTTCCAACGATGGTCCCTCGAGGCAAGTTGTGTACCTCCTCCAGGACCTGAGAGTGATAAACTGTTTCACATTTTCTTGCAGCCTTTTGTTGAACTGTGGCTCACCATTAACTCCTGGGGGGTTCTACATAACAAATGTTAATTTAAAGAAGTCACAACAATATAAAAAGAAATATTATTCAGCCTTATAAGAGAAGGACAACACAGAACATAAGTGAACCTGGAAGAGATAAGTGACATAAACCAAACAGAAAAAGACAGATAAAGTATGATCTCATCCAGTTTCCTCCTCAGTCAGGCTGTCCCATAAGGGAGCTTCCATAAGCCTCTTATCCTTTTCCATCAGAGGGCAGACAGAATGAGAACCAGAATCACAGAAAACTAACCAATTGATCACATGGACCACTGCTGCTGCTGCTAAGTCGCTTCAGTCGTGTCCGACTCTGTGCAACTCCATAGAAGGCAGCCCACCAGGCTCCCCCGTCCCTGGGATTCTCCAGGCAAGAACACTGGAGTGGGTTGCCATTTCCTTCTCCAATGCATCAAGGTGAAAAGTGAAAGTGAAGTCGCTTAGTCGTGTCCGACTCTTAGCGACCCCATGGACTGCAGCCTACCAGGCTCCTCCGTCCATGGGATTTGCCAAGAAAGAGTACTGGAATGGGTTGCCACATGGACCACAGCCTTGTCTAACTCAATGAAACTATAAGCCATGCTATATAGGGCCACGCAAGATGATGGGTCATGGTGAAGAGTGACGACAAAACGTGGTCCACCGGAGAAGGGAATGGCAAACCACTTCAGTATTCTTGCCTTGAGAAGCCCATGAACAGTATGAAAAGGCAAAAAGATAGGAAACTGAAAGATGAACTCCCCAGGTCAGTAGGTACCCACTATGCTACTGGAGAAGAATGGAGAAATAACTCCAGAAAGAATGAAGAGATGGAGCCAAAGCAAAATCAACACCCAGTTGTGGATGTGACTGGTGATAGAAGTAAAGTGCAATGCTGTAAAGAGCAATATTGCATAGGAACCTGGAACGTTAGGTCCATGAATCAAGGCAAATTGGAAGTGGTCAAACAGGAGATGGCAAGAGTGAACACTGACATTTTAGGAATCAGCGAAGTAAAATGGACTGGAATGGGGGAATTTAACTCAGATAACCATTATATCTACTACTGTGGGCAAGAATCCCTTAGAAGAAGTAGAGTAGCCATGATAGTCAACAAAAGAGTCCAAAATGCATTACTTCAATGCAGTCTCAAAAATGACAATGATTCTGTTCGTTTCCATGGCAAACCATTCAATATCAGAGTAATTCAAGTCTATGCCCCAACTAATTAAGCTGAAGAAGCTCAAGTTGAACAGCACTATGAAGACCTGCAAGACCTTCTAGAACTAACACCCCCCTCCCTTCTCAAAAATGTCCTTTTTGTTATAGGGGACTGGAATGCAAAAGTAGGGAATAAATACCTGGTTTAACAGGGAAATTTGGCCTTGGAGTACAGAATGAAGCAGGGTAAAGGGTAGCAGAGTTCTGCCAAGAGAATGCACTGGTCATAGCAAACACCCTCTTCCAACAACACAAGAAAAGATGCTACATAGATGGAGAAGCTCTATACAGTCAACAAAAACAAGACTAGGAGCTGACTGTGATTCAGATCATGAACTCCTTATTGCCAAAATCAGACATAAATTGAAGAAAGTAGGGAAAACCATTAGACCGTTCATGTATGACCTAAATCAAATCCCTTAGGACTATAAGGTGGAAGTGAAAAATAGATACAAGGGATTAGATCTGATAGTCAGAGTGCCTGAAGAACTATGAACAGAGGTTTGTGACAATGTACAGGATTCAGTGATCAAGAACATACCCAAGAAAAAGATATGCAAAAAGGCAAAATGGTTGTCTCAGGAGGCCTTACAAACAGCTGAGAAAAGAAGTGAAAGAAAAAGGAGAAAAGGAAAATAAAACCCATTTGAATGCAGAGTTACAAAGACTATCAAGGAGAGAAAAGAAAGCCTTCCTCAGTAATCAATGCAAAGAAATAGAGGAAAATAATAGAATGGGAAAGACTAGAGATACCTTCAAGAAAACTAGAGATACCAAGGGAACATTTCATGCAAAGATGGGCACAATAAAGGACAGAAATAGTAAGGACCTAAAAAAGCCCCTTGATGAAAGTGAAAGTGGAGAGTGAAAAAGTTGGCTTAGCTCAACATTCAGAAAACAAAGATCATGGCATCTGGTCCCATCACTTCATGGCAAATAGATGGGGAAACAGTGTCAGACTATTTTTTAGGGCTCCAAAATCACTGCAGATGGTGACTGCAGCCATGAAATTAAAAAACGTTTACTCCTTGGAAGGAGTGTTATGACCAACCTAGATAGCATATTCAAAAGGAGAGACATTATTTGCCAACAAAGGCCTGTCTAGTCAAGGCTATGGTTTTTCCAGTGGTCATGTATGGATGTGAGAGTTGGACTGTGAAGAAAGCTGAGTGCCGAAGAACTGATGCTTTTGAACTGTGGTGTTGGAGAAGACTCTTGCGAGTCCCTTGGACTGCAAGGAGATCCAACCAGTCCATTCTGAAGGAGATCAGCCCTGGGATTTCTTTGGAAGGAATGATGCTAAAGCTGAAACTCCAGTACTTTGGCCACCTCATGCAAGGAGTTGACTCACTGGAAAAGACTTTTATGCTGGGAGGGATTGGGGGCAGGAGAAGAAGGGGACGACAGAGGATGAGATGGCTGGATGGCACCACTGACTCAATGGACGTGAGTTTGAGTGAACTCCAGGAGATGGTGATGGACAGGGAGGCCTGGCATGCTGCAGTTCATGGGGTCACAAAGAGTTGGACAGAATTGAGTGACTGAACTGAACTGACCTGAACAGAAGCAGAAGATATTAAGAAGAGGTGGCAAGAATACACAGAAGAACTATATAGAAAATATCTTCAAGACCCAGATAATCATGATGGTGTGATCACTCACCTAGATCCAGACATCCTGAAATGCGAAGTCAAGTGGGCCTTAGGAAGCATCACTCCAAACAAAGCTAATGGAGGTGATGGAATTCCAGTTGAGCTATTTCAAATCTTAAAAGAGGATGCTGTGAAAGTGCTGCACTCAATATGCCAGCAAATTTGGAAAACTCAGCAGTGGCCACAGGACTGGAAAAGGTCAGTTTTCATTCCAATCCCCCAAAAAGGCAATGCCAAACAATGCTCAAAATATTGCACAATTGCCCTCATCTCACACGCTAGTAAAGTAATGCTCAAAATTCTCCAAGCCAAGCTTCAGCAATACATGAACTGTGAACTTCCAGATGTTCAAGCTGGTTTTAGAAAATGCAGAGGAACCAGAGATCAAATTGCCAACATCCTCTGGATCAATGAAAAAGCAAGAGAGTTCCAGAAAATCATCTATTTCTGCTTTTTTGCTTATGCCAAAGCCTTTGACTGTGTGGATCACAACAAACTGGAAAATTCTTCAAGAGATGGGAATATCTGACCACCTGACCTGTCTCTTAGAAATCTGTATGCAGGTCAGAAATCAACAGTTAGAACTGGAAATGGAATAACAGATTGGTTTCAAATAGGAAAAGGAATACATCTAGGATGTACATTGTCAACCTGTTTATTTAACTTATATGCAGTGTATATCATGAGAAATGCTGGTCCTGATGAAGAACAAGCAGGAATCAAGATTTCTGGAAGAGATATCAATAACCTGAGATATGCAGATGACTCCACCCTTATGGCAGAAAGCGAAGAATTAAAAAGCCTCTTGATGAAAGTGAAAGAGGGGAGTGAAAAATTTGGCTTAAAACTCAACATTCAGAAAACTAACATCATGGCATCTGGTCCCATCACTTCATGGCAAATAGACTGGGAAACAGTGGAAACTGTGAGAGACTTTATTTTGGAGGGGCTCCAAAATTATTGCAGATGGTGACTGTAGCCATTAAATTAAAAGACATTTGCTCCTCGAACAAAAGCTATGACCAATCTAGACAGCTTATTAAAAAGCAGAAATATTACTTTGCCAACAAAGGTCCATCTAGTCTATGGTTTTTCTAGTAGTCATGTATGGATGTGAGAGTTGGACTATAAAGAAAGCTGAGCATCGAAGAATTGATGCTTTTCAGCTGTGGTGTTGGAGAAGACTCTTGAGAGTCCCTTGGACTGCAAGGAGACCCAATCAGTTTATTCTAAAGGAAATCAGTCCTGAATATTCATCTGAAGGACTGATGTTGAAGCTGAAACTCCAATTCTTTGGCCACCTGATGTGATAAACTAACTCATTGGAAAAGACCCTGTTACTGGGAAAGATTGAAGGTGGGAGGAGAAGGGGATGACAGAGGATGAGATGATTGGATGGCATCACAGACTCAATGGACATGAGTTTGATTAAACTCCAGTAGTTGGTGATGGATAGGGAGACCTGGCATGCTGCAGTCCATGGAGTCACAAAGAGTCAGACATGACTGAGTGACCAAACTGAATTGAACACTTACATGTGGTATATTTTTAAAGGTTGAACTCAGAAGCTGAGAGTGGAATGGTAGTTACCAGAATCTGAGGGTAGGGGGTGGGGAAATGTTGGTCCCAGTGTGCAAAATTACAATTATGTAGGATGAATAACTATAAACACCTAATGTATAACATGATGATTATAGCCATTAATACAGTATTAAATACTCTAAATATGCTAATAGAGGTGTTTTCATCACACACAAAAGACAGTAACAATGAGTAGATGACATATTAACTAGTTCAAGTGCAATAATCATTTTATTATCATATGTATATGAAATCATCATGTCCTGCACATAAAATACATACAATTTTATTTAAATAAAAATAAAAGAAAAAGCAAGCACAATAAATTTGGGAATAGTTGCCTATTGAAGTGACTGATTAAAATTGTTAAGATATTAATTGAAGATAATTATCTACTTTTCTCTTTGTAATATCTGTGTATTATTATAGTTACATTCTGATTAATAAATTTTGGTGATAACTCTAGAATTCACCTAGCCTAAGAATTTGTCCTTCACTTTATGTGACACATCATGAATGGCAGTCTTAATTTTCCTGAGCTGTATATGGATCTAATAAAATAAAATCAACTCCAATATCTTGCATTTGCCTTGTAATAAACTGGCCTTCATGGGACTGGCACAGAGGTCATGGAAATGGACCTAAACTAATTAATAATAAAAATCCATTTTTCCTGAAAAAATTAATATAGCATTTGGGTATAATTTATTATTTAATATTCATCTTAGACTTAACAGCAGGCTGCCTAAAGATATTGTTACAGTGTCTTCAAAATCTACCTGCTACTACTGATCAGCAACCTACATACTTAATGATTATTCATCAATTATCCACATATTTAGAAAGTTACTTAATGCATCTGTTAATTAAGCTTACCTTCAGAATATAAATGGCTCAAAATATCATTTAAAAATTGTACTTATTGAGGTTTTATTTGATAAATCATTTTATCAGATGAAATAAAACTACATTAAATTTAAGTACATAGTGTCCTATAAAATACTGACATTAAGAACATCTTTCTTTTTTTAATTTTATTTATTTTTAATATAAATTTATTTATTTTAATTGGAGGCTAATTACTTTACAATATTGTATTGGTTTTGCCATATCAGTAACAATTCCTACTTGTTCAGCCCAGAAAAATTAAGAAAACATCAGCTAATGGCAAAAAAAGAATAGGACATTATCCTCATACTAATCTGTAATCCTTAACAGGGTCTACTAGTTATTAAAACTGAAGTATTACTCATCTGTATCCCTTACCTGGCCAAAAGACCCATTTATCTCTATCCTAATTAAATAAGGATAAACTTAATTAGGATAAATCAGGCAGTAAGCCCCTAATGAGCATTTTTGAACCTCATAGTGAAACCCTAGTCTGGTTCTGAGTAAAGAGGGCATTAAGAAAGGCGACAGCATTCAGCAGAGAAGAACCACCATGAGCCTGTAGGGCACTGAGCCTGTGGTTGAGCAAAAATCAGGCATTTGGCTAGAATCCTGAGACAATTCTAGTTAGGGGACCCAACGCTTTTGGCTCTAATAGTGAGTGAATCCATTAGAGTATTCTCTGACATACTTCTAGGGAATGTTTCCTCAAGATCCATGAGAAAAGTCACATCATAAGAGAAAATGGAATGTAGTTCCCCACTGGCAATCCAATAATGCAGCATCACTTGAGGTTCTAAGAAGAACTGGACTGATGTCTACAAAGTTTAAGTGTCAGGTGAAGGAGCAACACTAACCTAATACCAGGTACTGACCAGAGAACAGAATGGCTAGTAAGACATCCAAAGAAAGTTAAAAATCACCAAGGAGAAGATGAGAGGCAGCAAGGGCTCTAAGAGGAGAGGAAGAAGCCGTGAGAATATGGGGATTCCATTGACTTTTCATTATGTAGATTAGTCAAAGATATTTTAACTATATGCACTTCCTTAGAGTACTTGAATACATTACCATATTTACTTGTCTTGGTTCATTAGATTAAAACAGCAAGAAGGAAGGAGTGAATTTTAAAAATTATCTGAAATACTAAATAAGGGCATTTTGTTAAATCCAGAGACCTTCAAAACTATCTCACTCCCTTAGAAAACTTGGAATGGTAACACTAACATGTGGGACCACCTCTCTTGGATTCTGCCTATTGCTTCTCATTTCCTAGAAGTTATGCTGAAAAGTGTTACTCACTCAGTCATGTCCAACTCTTTGTGACCCCATGGACTGTAGCCCACCAGGTTGCTCTCTGTCTATGGGATTCTCTGGAGTGGGTTGCCATTTCCTTCTCCAGGTGATCTTCCCGACCCAGAGATCAAACCTGGGTCTCCTGCAGCGCGGGCAGATTCTTCACTGTCTGAGCCACCAGGGTTAAGTGGTTCTCATTACCTAGTTGCATTCCAATAAGTAAACGAAACTCTGAACAAGTCACCCCAAGATGCAGCAACTTGGCAAGCTCTTGCTACTGTGTGAGCAGTAAAAAAAGTTGCTCAGAGAAGCCCAGCCTCCATCAAGAAGCTCCTTCCTTCAGCCAGATGGAGCAAGCCAAGAACCCATGAACTAACTGGTTTGAAGTCCTTCCCTCTCTTGGACTCCAGGAGAATTAACATCAACTTACATTCAAAGAAGCCAGAGGTCTGTAACTTTGTTCTCTGTAGGTTTGCAAATACCCTTTTGGCTAAAGTAACATTCTGACAAGGAGAAAAACTAAGGAATCCTGAGTACATTTCTTATTGTTTTTAAATGTCAAGCCTAGGTAAAACTTCTCTGAGCTCTGTTACCTAGGACAATTTCACTTTTCCATAGAGAAGGATCTCATTTTTCTGAGATCCAGTGCCAGATCCTCTCCTTGAAAGAGAAGTTAAAGAAAAGAGTGCATCATTTTTTATGATCCAGACATGCTCTTCCACCAGGGATCATCTTTGATTATGTTCCCTGTTCTGAGTTACTGGGTTAGACTCAGTGCCCGAGTCTTGATGGCAACTTGGAGACAGACATCTAGGCATCTAAATATCTATCCATCAGGAGTAACACTCATTTAGAGACTCTATCTGGAGGATAAGTGGTTTTTTGTTTTCCTTCAAATTCACTGTATATGTGTGTGTGTGTGTGTGTGTGTGTGTGTGTGTGTGAATGTGTGTGTGTGTGTGTATCCTAAATTCCTTCCTAGCATTTGGTTCAATGATAATTTTTAATGTGCATTGAGTGATGAAATCATGTAATCTTCGTATATGTAAATTATACCTGAAATGAGAATAACATTTGAACTATGTAGGTTTATCAGATAGAGTCCTGATTTAGGAACGCATTCTTTATATAAAATGTCTATTACTGACCATTTTTGTCAGATATCAAACTCACACATAAACCATACTGTATAGGTGTAATTTGGGGTATGTTCAAATACCTTTAAAAACAATTTTCTTCTTTTACTACTCCCATCTTTTTCTTTTTTCTTTCTTTATTTTTCCAATTATACTGGACATCCAGTTTATTTCCCATAAAACTACTCTCAAGACTCTTCAACATATTCTTCTCTGAGATGTTCTCATAGAACATTCATTTAGTTTTAAAAGCAGCATTCATCTGATTTGTCTCTGAAATCATTGTTTCAGAGAAGCATATTCCCAAGGACAAATTTAAAAGCACTAACGCAGTTTTATCTGTCTGAAGTGGCCTATTCTGTCATGGGCATTCACGGAGCTCTCCGGTCCAGCTCCAGAGTTCTCCGTAAGTGCCTCTGGTTTTTCTCTGCTTTCACAAGAGCCCTGCAATCTGCTTTTAGTATGTTATGGAAGGTGCTTCTCCAAGGAGGGTGGACAGGGGATCCCAGAAAGAAAGAAAATGGTTATAGCTGAAAGAGAGGAAAAAGCTTTGCCAGTTTTCTAGTCTTGGTGAAATCATTATTTCATGGAAGTGATTGCAAGTTTTGCTGTTAACATGGTTGAAAATAAACATTTAGACAGGGCTGTATGAGGTCAAGTTGGTATGATCAATACATCTTTATATATGGGTGATTGTGTCTGATGTGTGTGTGCTAAATGTAAAAATGTAACTTTTATTTCAAAATCAAGTGATTCCTACTTAAAAGTGGTTCAGTTGCATAGTACACTATACCTTATTAGAAATAAAACTTGTTCACTCTGCATTTACTGAGAAATGCTCCTTATCAATATTAATAAATATAATCTTGAACATAATTTTCAAGCAATCCCATCCTGCTCATATTGCCTTTCTTAACAGTACCTGAAAAGGTTTCAACAGCTCAAGATGTTATAGTAAAAACAAACAAACAAAAAGATTAGCTGAGAATGACTGAACCCACTCTATGACATTAATTCTAGTGCATAGTAAACATTTAAGTTAAAATCAAGAAATAATCAGACTTGGAGTACTGAATGAAGCAGGGCAAAGGCTAATAGAGTTCTGCCAAGAGAACGCACTGGTCATAGCAAACACCCTCTTCCAACAACACAAGAGAAGACTCTATACATGGACATCACCAGATGGTAGACACCAAAATCAGATTGATTATATTCTTTGCAGCCAAGGATGGAGAAGCTCTATACAGTCAGCAAAAACAAGACCGGGAGCTGACTGTGGCTTGGATCACGAACTCCTTATTGCCAAATTCAGACTGAAATTGAAGAAAGTGGAGAAAACCACTAGACCATTCAGGTATGACCTAAATCAAATCCCTTTTGACTAAACAGTGGAAGTGAGAAATAGATACAAGGGATTAGATCTGATAGTCAGAGTGCCTGATGAACTATGGATGGAGGTTCATGACATTGTACAGGAGACAGGAATCGAGACTGTCCCCAGAAAAAGAAATGCAAAAAAGCAAAATGGCTGTCTGAGGAGGCCTTACAAATACCTGTGAAAAGAAGGGAAGTGAAAAGCAAAGAAGAAAAGGAAAGATATACCCATTTGAATGTAGAGTTCCAAAAAATAGCAAGAAGAGATAAGAAAGCCTTCCTCAGCGATCAATGCAAAGAAATAGCAGAAAACAACAGAATGGGAAAGACTACAGATCTCTTCAAGAAAATTAGAGATACCAAGGGTACATTTCATGGAAAGATGGGCTCAATAAAGGACAGAAATGGTAGGGACCTAACAGAAGCAGAAGATATTAAGAAGAGGTGGCAAGAATACACAGAAGAACTGTACAAAAAAGATCTTCATGACCCAAATAATCACAATGGTGTGATCATTTACCTAGAGCCAGACATCTTGGAATGTGAAGTCAAGTGGGCCTTAGGAAGCATCACTATGAACAAAGCTAGTAGAGGTGATGGAATTCCAGTTGAGCTATTTCAAATCCTGAAAGATGATGCTGTGAAAGTGCTGCACTCAATAT
>NW_011494870.1:3344115-3352623 GCF_000754665.1 Bison bison bison | reverse complement strand
AAGCTGGTTTTAGAAAAGGCAGAGAAACCAGAGATCAAATTGCCAACATCCGCTGGATCATCGAAAAAGCAAGAGTTCCAGAAAAACATCTATTTCTGCTTTATTGACTATGCCAAAGCCTTTAACTGTGTGGATCACAATAAACTGTGGAAAATTCTGAAAGAGATGGGAATACCAGACTACCTAACTTGCCTCTTAAGAAACCTATATGCAGGTCAAGAAGCAACAGTTAGAACCGGACATGGAGCAACAGACTGGTTCCAAATAAGAAAAGGAGTATGTCAAGACTGTATATTGTCACCCTACTTATTTAACTTATATGCAGAGTACATCATAAGAAACGCTGGGCTGGAGGAAGCACAAGCTGGAATCAATATTCCTGGGAGAAATATCAATAACCTCAGATATGCAGATGATACCACCCTTATGGCAGAAAGTGAAGAGGAACTAAAAAGCCTCTTGATGAAAGTAAAAGAGGAGAGTGAAAAAGTTGGTTTAAAGCTCAGCATTAAGAAAACTGATACCATGGCATCTGGTCCCATCACTTCATGGCAAATAGATGGGGAAAGGGTTGACTTAATTTTTCTTGGCTCCAAAATCACTGCAGATGGTGACTGCAGCAATGGAATTAAAAGACCCTTACTCCTTGGAAGGAAAGTTATGACCAATCTAGATAGCATATTCAAAAGCAGAGACATTACTTTGCCAACATAGGTCCATCTAGTCAAGGCTATGGTTTTTCCAGTGGTCATGTATGGATGTGAGAGTTGGACTGTGAAGAAAGCTGAGCGCAGAAGAATTGATGCTTTTGAACTGTAGTGTTGGAGAAGACTCTTGAGATTCCCTTGGACTGCAAGGAGATCCAACCAGTCCATCCTAAAGGAGATCAGTCCTGGGTGTTCATTGGAAGGACTGATGTTGAAGCTGAAACGCCAATACTTTGGCCACCTGATGCGAAGAGTTGACTCATTGGAAAAACCCTGACACTGGGAAAGATTGAGGGCCGGAGGAGAAGGGGACGATAGAGAAATGGTTGGATGGCATCACCGACTCGATGGACATGGCTTTGGTTGGACTCCGGGACATGGTGATAGACAGGGAGGCTTGGCCTGCTGCAGTTCATGGGGTTGCAAAGAGTTAGATACGACTCTTTGTGACTGAACTTATACAGAGAGGATTTCATTGTGACTCCTATGAGGGAGGAGAGAGTCTTAGACACTTGAGTTTTAGGGATGTGTGTGTTTCTTTTTTTTTTCTTTTCCACAAAAATTCTCTTTTGCTTGCGTCCTTTATGGGAACTTGTTTTATATTTCTTCTGTCCCCAGATATAGAACTGTGACTTGGAGAAAAATATGACATTTGGAATCAACCACTCACTTTATTCCTGACTACCTGTTAGCATCTTTGACTACTAGTTTACTGATCTATAAAACAGGAACAGCTACATGCAGTTATTTAAATCTTAGAACAATATTTTTATGCCATCAGGATAATTCTCTCAAGGAATGTGTATAGTCTCACTGAGCAGTGTCTCTGTAACACTGTATGTACAGGATGCAGCAATGTTTAAACAGAAGCTATTTTACTTTTCTGTAGTACATGACTGCACACTTTTCTGAACTGATGTACATCAACTTGGTTCTCCACAACTTGGGGATTATTTTTGTACAAAAAGATGAAAATTGTGATGCTGGTGGGTGTTTGCTGCTCCTTCATAAATTTGTCATCAGTCATAATAAAAGTAAATCTCAGACCAAAATCTATACTTATACATACAAACATTCATTAAACTTGTGTTAGAAGCAGACAAAACAATTAATACAAATATTATTAACATTTTATGAAGAACCTAGCTCACTCTTTTAAAAACAAAAATAACCTGACATGAACAACTCACTAGAAACAGAGACAAATATTTCAGAGGCATGTTTTAATGCCTTTATAAATTAGCATCAGGCAATAAGAAGTTCTGTCACCCAAAGACTGGACTCAATAAAGCTCCCTTAGCAATCTAGCCTTAGGTACCATTCTCTCAATGAGCTGGGTGTTTGTGTCCCCATCAAAATTCACATATCAAAATCACAATCTCTACTGTGGTGGGACTTGTAGAAGGGACCTTTGGGAGGTAATTAGGTTTAGAAAGGTCATGAAGGTGGGGTCCTCATTATGGGGTTAGTGCCTTATAAGAAGAGAAATACAGAAAGACTGCTTTCTATCGAGGCACAGCCACTGATCTACAAACCAGGAAGAGAACAGAATCTGTTTTCTCACCAAGAACAGAATCTGCTGGTACTTTGGTCTTAGGCTTCCTTCAGAACTATGAGAAATGTCTGGCATTTAAGTCACTCATTTTGTGGTATTTTGTTAAAGTGGATCATGCTGCATAAGACACATACCAAAGGGTACAAATGACACATCTCATAGATTCTAATTCCCTATTTCATACAAAAATTTAAGTGTGTATCTAAAATACTTCAACTAGCCTAAATATATTGAGTTCTACTAAATTCATAATTGAAAATCCATTTCTAACACCCATTATGCTGATTAACAAGCCACTAAATTCACCAATGAAAATTCATTTCTGACATTAATTATACTAATTAGCCACTCATCTATAGATTCATTACATAAAGAAAGGAACCTTACATTATAAAGATCTCTGAAGTACAGCTTTTCTGATAATAACCTGGGTGATAACCTACAGTGTGTGTGTGTGTGTGTGTTTATGAGAACAAATAACACTCTGACAGTCCTAAAGTAAAATGAAAACCATTAAAACCATTCATATCTCATTTTATGCTGAAAAATTTGAAAAAGAAGATACCAACATCATTACAGCAGGTGCCTCATTGTTCTGTCTCTCTCTGACCTTCTGTTCCTCTTTTCTACTGATGGTAGTAGGGGGGTTTTCACCAACCACTGTAGTTTTTTGGCAGGTTAATTCCTCCTTGAATTACAACAGCAACCTATCCCTCTTCCCAGCCCCACACAAAGTTTGTAGAAGCCATGACATCCTGTCACTTCCTTCCACCAAGTATAGCCCTCTGGAATTAGCCCCCTGAGGTTTTTCAGTTCAGTTCAGTTCAGTTCAATCGCTCAGTTGTGTCTGACTCTGTGACCCCATGAATTGCAGCACGCCAGGCCTCCCTGTCCATCACCAACTCCTGGAGCTTACTCAAACTCATTTCCATCGAGTCAGTGATGCCATCCAGCCATCTCATCCTTTGTCATCCCCTTCTCCTCCTGCCCCCAACCTCTCCCAGCATCAGGGTCTTTTCCAATGAGTCAACCCTTTGCATGAGGTGGCCAAAGTATTGGAGTTTCAGCTTTAGCATCAGTCCTTCCAATCAACACCCAGGACTGATCTCCTTCAGAATGTACTGGTTGGATCTCCTTGCAGTCCAAGGGACTCGCAAGAGTCTTTTCCAACACCACAGTTCAAAAGCATCAATTCTTTGGCATTCAGCTTTCTTCACAGTCCAACTCTCACATCCATACATGACTACTGGAAAAACCATAGCCTTGATTAGATGGACCTTTGTTGGCAAAGTAATGTCTCTGCTTTTGAATATGCTATCTAGGTTGGTCATAACTTTCCTTCCAAGGAGTAAGTGTCTTTTAATTTCAAGGCTGAGATTTTTATAATTTAACAATTCCATGATTACTATGCATGGTCTATAATGGTCTGGCAATGTTTGAAACTACCTTATGTTTCAGGATAAGAAAGCCCCATACAGGGGAGAAAAAGTAGAGTAGAACTTTCTAGGCCAAGGAATAAAGTATCATCCTTTACCACACATCATTCTATCAATTTCTTAAATCTTCTCTGTTTTCCCCCATATATTGGAAGTATTTTCTTTCAGCCCATTTGCAGAAACCCTAAGCTCTGAAGTGAAACAACCAAAAAATCAACCAGTGGTGGGAACTGTGCTTGTGAAGAGAGCTAAAAATATTAAAAGCCAGGTATAATAAAGCTTAAACACAAATACTGTGCCTGTTTTGTCTTTTTACATGAAAACGTAAATTTGGAACAGTTAAGTGATGTGTGAAAATGGATTAGATACCTTTACTGTTGCCAACATGAAATATGTGGGTGTTTTAATTTGTGTCTGTGAGTAGAGGTTTCAGGAAATAAGCACAGGTGATATATGCTTACTTTAGCTTATCATTGTCCTTCACTTCGGCAAAACTCATAGATTTTAGCTGGAAAATTAGTCCTTTCTTGGCTTTCATTTCTCTTTTCCCTATCTTACACAATTTATATAGAAACTATCTCTTCTGGAGTTCACTCGTTCACCTTAATTCATTGCCTGTCCCATTCTGGTTTATTTATTCCAGATGTTTATCATGCACAGCATAAAATACATAATGCAGGACATACTTGTGGGTAGTCATGCTTTTACATTGGCCCTTATACTGGATTTCTTGGCATCTTAAATTTTTTTAGATGATGAGATTTCATTAACACAATATCAATATCTCATATTATTTGGTACTATATGCATTTCAAAGAACTACAACTATTTTACAAATAACACACTTATTCATTTTGTGTGGCTAAGAGGGTAAAATTTCAGATGTCTATTTCTTAATAGGATTTAGAAAAAAGATTTTCCTGTGGCCTGGAAAACCTGATTGATTCTTCTAAATTGCCAGGTTATGTGTACATTCAAAGAAATGTGAAGAACTAATGAGAAGAGAAATCGATTGTATTAAAGGTTGGGAATATATAAGACAAAGAAATAGTTATAGACATAAATAGGAGAATGCTGCCGTGTTTATACACTTGTGATCACCCAGGGATGTGATCCCAGGTTATAGCTGGATTTTGACTAGAAACTTAAAAAACACATGAAAATAATAATCTTGAAGAAATTCTAAATTAAAAAAAAATATTTTAACTAATTTACTAAATGTTTCCCAAATGTATTTGATCACAGAACTACATTAAAATACCTGGCACTTCGCATTCCAGTTCCAGCATAAAAGTCTGTTGGAAGTCATTGTTCCTATCCATACAATAGGAAAAAGAAAAAAACTAAACAAATTGAAAATCAGTTACTTTTCTTGGACCCATCAGAACTGAGGTTGCAAGACAAACTACTCTGAAGCCTGCAGAGAGTGGTGAATACAGAGTTGTAACTAAGATCTGCCTATCTAGAACAGAGGTCACTGGAGCCAGAGCGGGAAGGAATACTTAAAGGGTAGTTTTGACAAACTACTGGAGGCTGTGTGAAATCACATGAAAATGAGAAATTACTGGTTACTGGGATCCCCATACTTTCATGACTGTCACCTCTGGGAACTCCACCAGGTCCTCACAGTGAATAGATGACAAAGAGCTCCCTCATGGCTCTGCAGGAACAAGGGATAGTAATTATTATGAAATATGCCCAGATTATTCTCTTAACAAAGGCCTAATTCTCCTGTGGGAGGGGGGAACTTTTACCAGAGCTTTATCCCACCTAGCGAAGAGGGCGGTGGCACCCCACTCCAGTGGTCTTGCCTAGAAAATCCCATGGACAGAGGAGCCTGGTGGGCTGCAATCCATGGGGTCGCTAGGAGTCAGACACGACTGAGCGACTTCACTTTCACTTGTCACTTTCATGCCTTGGAGAAGGAAATGGCAACCCACTCCAGTTGTCTTGCCTGGAGAATCCCTGGGACGGGGGAGTCTGGTGGGCTATAGTCCATGGGGTCGCACAGAGTTGGACACGACTGAAGTGACTGAGCAGCAGCAGCAGCATCCCACCTAGGGAAAGGCATTTCACTGCAGCACTCTCTAGCCTTTCTGTCTTACCTAAGAGGAGGTAGGGAGGAAAGAAAGCTATGAAATACTTGAGAAGGTCACAGGCAGGCAAAATATAGTCCAGCTAAAAATTAACTGTAATATTGTAAAACATTTCTCTTCTCCCTCACTTTACTGGAACATCGACAGGTCTCTAATATAATGACAATGAATTTCAGTGGAAAGATCTGTCTGGTGCAGGCTTTCTCTTGCAGGGAGAATTAAGGCAAGCCCAAAGTTAGTAGGAGACCAAAAATAGGGACAGTAATAGAATTTGAAACATTTGGCAGCTACATAAAACATTAAACACTGTTGAACTCCTAGTCATATTAACATAAAACTTTACATGAAAAGTTTATTTACCTCAATTCCCATTCCAAAATTAATGACACCAAAGCTCAGATCTAAAAAATTTGGAAAACACTAAGTGGTATAAATATAAGATAAATATAAAAAAGCTACACCTAAGCATGTCACATTCAAGCTGAATAAAACCAAAGACAAAGAAGAAATCCTGAAAGAAGTCAAAAAAGAAAAACAAAGACTTTCCTGAGAGAGACAAAGATAAGAATTATAGCAGACTTCCCTTCAGAGACCATAAAAGCAAGAAAGAAGTGAAATGCTTAAGACCTTGAAAAAAAGAGAAACAAACACTAATCTGGAATTCAATATTCAGTGAAATTATCCTTCAAAAGAGAAAGATAAATGAAGACATTCTCAGAAAAATGAAAAATGAGGGAACTTATTACCAGCAGACATGACCTGTAAGAACCATTCAAAGGAGTTCGTCAGGGAGAAAGAAAATGGCATAGATTAGAACGAGACAGCAAAAGAGACACTGATGTATAGAACAGTCTTTTGGACTCTGTGGGAGAGGGAGAGGGTGGGATGATTTGGGAGAATGGCATTTAAATACATATAATATCATATATGGAACGAGTCGCCAGTCCAGGTTCCATGCACAATACTGGATGCTTGGGGCTGGTGCACTGGGACAACCCAGAGGGATGGTATGGGGAGGAAGGAGGGAGGAGGGTTCAGGATGGGGAACACATGTATACCTGTGGCGGATTCATTTTGATATTTGGCAAAACCAATACAATATTGTAAAGTTTAAAAATAAAATAAAGTTAAAAAAAATAGAAACTCAGATCTACATTTCAAAAGAGAGAGAATTAGAAAAGAAAGAAATGAAGAGGAAACAGAATTACAATGAGCCTGGAATATCATATATTATTAAGTAAGAAAGCACTCAAAAAAAACCCACGACAATGAAGAGCTGGGTCAAAGGAACACGAGAATCAATTAAAACAGTTCCCCAGTGGTCAAAGCCAGAAGATTTGGGCCAAAACAAAAACTGTACTGGATTACAATCCAAAGTATAAAATAATATTCATGAGTCTCTATACATTTATTATAAATACATAATTTATATATATTATATAGTAAAGGATAAATAAATCTCATGCCACAAAAGTAGATACTTTTATGTAGATAATTTATGTAGATGCTCTGCCCTAAAGGAGATGGAGAGAACCTCCTACTCCTCAAGTGTGGGCTGTGAATTGTGACTTCCTTCCAGAGAATGCAGTGCAGAAAGGGGGTAAAAATAGTGTGATTTGCAGTGGAAAAACCTGACGAACACTAATCCGGACAAGTGACAGTAACATCAACAATGATACGTCAATTTGGGTAGTATGTAGCCTTCATACAATGCAATAAGAACAGTACTTTACATCTGAGGTTTTCTTCCCCCAAACCCATTATTCCAGTCTAAGCATGAGAAAAACACCAAACAAGCCTCGACTGAGGGATGTTTTACAAAATACTTGACCAGTAATCTTTGAAAGTGTCAGAGTTATTAAAATAAAATTTAAAAACATCTGGGCATCTCACATCACAGAGGAGCCTAAGAAAACATAATGATTAACTGTAATGTGGCATCCTGGATGGGATTCTGGAGCAGTAAAAGAGCATCCGATAAAAACTAAGAATATCTGAATAAAGTATTTTTAAATTAATAAAGTGTCAGTGTTGTTAATTAAGTGTGACAAATATACTATAATAAATAGGTAATACTATACCATGCAAGATGTTAATAATAGGGAAAACTGAGTTCAGGCTGTATGGGAAATTCTGTATCATCATTAAAACTTTCCCATAAGCCTAGAACTATTAAAAAGTTATTTAAAAAAAATCAAGGATGACATCATTCCTGACAAATCTCAGATTACAGCTGAAGACAGACTGAAAATACTGTCTTTATCATACATGTTTCTTCTGCTTAAAAAAACAATGAAAGCCTGCTAAATTTTGCCCATGTTTCTCAAAAATGCTCTACGATATAATGTTTACTTTTGTCTTTTCAGATAGAAATATGAGGATCAAAGCTGTTTTATAACTTTTTGTTATAACTATTTTTAAATGTCTGGCTGTGCCACACGGTTCTTTGACCAGGGATTTAATCGGTCAACATTCAGAAAATGAAGATCATGGCATCTGGTCCCATCACTTCATGGCAAATAGATGGGGAAACAGTGGAAACAGTGTCAGACTTTATTTTTTTGGGCTCCAAAATCACTGCAGATGGTGACTGCAGCCATGAAATTAAAAGACGCTTACTCCTTGGAAGGAAAGTTATGGCCAATCTAGATAGCATATCCAAAAGCAGAGACATTACTTTGCCAACAAAGGTCGTCTAGTCAAGGCTATGGTTT
>NW_011494870.1:3330451-3343908 GCF_000754665.1 Bison bison bison | reverse complement strand
GTGAACTCCGGGAGTTGGTGATGGACAGGGAGGCCTGGCGTGCTGTGATTCATGGGGTTGCAAAGAGTCAGACACGACTGAGCGACTGAACTGAACTGAACCACTAGCCCACCAGGGAATTCCTAGGATCAAAGCTATTTTAGTTAATTTTAGACCACCACATTGTGGGGAACAAATATGCATCAGAAAATAACAACACTTTCACATTATAAACAAATGCAAAATGGGATAAATTGTGCCAGATTTTTTCCAGAACAAAAGTCTTTTTTTGAGAACACATTAGAGGGGGTTTCCTAATAGCGCAGTGGGTGAAGAATCCACCTGCAATGCAGGAAACCTGCGTTCGATCCCTGGGTTGAGAAGATACCCTGGAGAAGGGAAAGACTACCCACTCCAGGATTCTGGCCTGGAGAATTCCATGGTCTATATGGTCCATGGGGTCACAGACTCGGATACAACTGAGCAACTTTCACTTTCTTTAAGAGCCTTGAAAACTGCATTAACTCTTTGGATTGTTTGCCTTCCAGGCAAGAGAACTGGAGTGGGTTGCCATTTCCTTCTCCAGGGGATCTTCCTGACCCAGGGATCGAACCCTTGTCTCCCGCACTGTAGGCAGACGCTTTACCATCTGAGCCACAAGGGAAGTCTAGTATCTAATTAAGCATTAGATAAATACAGCCCTTCTCTTTGTAATTTTTCTGATGCCATGGTGAATCATTTTGTTTCTAGTTTCTCTGGACGTGTATGATGAGTTTCACTGAAATATACACATTAGTCATTTAATAATTTCCAGGGCTCTGTTGAATTTTGTTAAAAACCAACATTACCAGGAAGAATAAATTAAAAAAGAAATATTAAAATGCAATTGAGGGTATAACAGCAAGAGATCTTAGGGTCTATGAATGAATGACATAACAATTATTTTTTTTTAACTAGTGAAATACTATATATAAGCCAGAAATATTCTTTGAAAGAGCTTCTTAAATTTTCTTATGTGGCCTTCATAGAGTGCAAGAAACTTCTTAAACTTTCCCTAAAACAGCTGTGAATGTGTATTTCTTGTAGGGAGATGACATGAATTTTGTTCAGAGTAAAAGATTTAAACTGAAAGATTATCCATCAACCTTGTGCAACAACCCAGGGGCTACTAAGTGATGAGTTGCATTGTTTAGGATAATAAGGAAATGATGTATTGAGCTAAGCCCATCCTTAAATAGGAAAGTCTCTAACATTTTAGGATACTAGCTTATGAATCAAATGTTCTTTCCCTTCTATAGAGATTTTGATGACCTTTTCACTAAGTTTGATTTTGAGGATTCCACCATTCATATGTGAGCACTGACATTTCCAATCTCATCTGCTCTCAGTGTTTCTTGTTTATGAATTATAGTGGTGCAGGCAGCAGGAAAAGATGACTCAGTTAAAAAAATGTGATTATTGCAATCATGTATAGTTATCAGCTGACTTGACTATTTACTTTGGTCAAGTCAGTTAAGCTCTATCATCTGTAAAATACAGCTCTTAATGCCAGGTTTCATCAAATGCCCTCTAGAGGTTAATAGTCACATTGCAACTTAAAATATTGGCAAGGAAGCTATGACTATTGGGTAGCTATGACTACTGGCCATATTAGCAACACAAGCTTTTAGTGGTTTTTATGTGTTAGGCTCAAGAATCACTTTAAAAAGGTATATTAACCTCTTGTCTTGTCACACACAGAGAGTTCACATACCCAGGTATACTTTTTTCCACTAATTTATTTATTTTTTTTGCATTCTACTGTGAGCCAACTTTCTTGGAAAGTTGAATTCTTTCTCCTAAAAAATATATATGTATATTTCACAATTATTTTGTAACTATTTTGTTAGTTTTAAAAGCCATGTTTCTAGACTCAAAAGTCACAGAGAACAGACCTGTGGTTGTCAAGGGGGAGAAAGGGTGGAGGAGCGATGGATGGGGATTTGGGGTTAGCAGATGCAAACTAGAATACATAGAGGCCCTACCACCGAGCACAGGCAACTATATTCAATATCCTCTGATAAACCATAATGGAAAAGAATATGCATATATATGTATAACTGAATCACTTTGCTGTATAGCAGTAATGAATACAACATTGTATATCAACTATATTTCAATAAAAAAGAGAAGACAGCCATGTTTCTTTAAACTTCAACATTTTCTCTTGGTTGGTAGAAAAAGCCCACAAGTCATTAGACCATACTGTGGAGCTAAATACGCAGGTAACTCCTAGTTTTTTAAGAATTCATATTCCAAAAGTTTGTTTATATCCTGGTCTTAGAACCTAGGATAAATTTCCCTTCAGAAGGTGGTCTGCATCAATACAGGAAATATAACACTTCTTTACAAGCACAGAAAAATTCTGCATGAAATATTACAGAAGCAAAACAATCAGAAATCTCAAAATTGCCATCCACACATTTTAGAAAACGAAGAATGATGTCAAGGTTGAAGCAAAGATGGAGAGTTGAAACAGAACCGTTCTCTGGGGAAATGAAACAGACTTAAGCCTTGAGGGAAAAGGGACTTGAGGAAATAATTTCAGTTTGCATGCGGTGCGAAGCAAGACACCAGACTTTAAAGAAGAGCCAAACTTCAAGCATGACCCGTCCTATTCTACAGAAGACAGGGACTTTCTTTGATGGTTCAAGAGTGAAAAATGTTCTTCCTTGCTGAATAGAAAGAAGAAGCATGTAGCCCAAGAGTCCCTGGCAGGCAGCATGAGACCGAGGAAGAGAAAACTTTCAGGAAAGGAGCCAATACCAAAAAAAAAAAAGACATAAGAAATAAAGAATGTGCCCTAAATCCTCTCCCTACTCCACCTTCTAGTGGTGTAAAGTTTAGAGGACTGAGTGAAAAACTCTCCCCTGTTAAGAGCACATCTTCCTCAATAACAGCCCTCCACTCTATATGAATTCTTTCCCTTCCTGCTCGCCTCCTTGCTGGTATAAGCTTCCACTCATTGTGTCCATTGATGTCTGCATCCTTCTGGGACTAAGTTTTCTGTATGCATGTGTTTTTAACTTACATTAATGGTATTCTGCTACAAATTATGTTCTACTTCTTTCCTTTACACTCAGCACAGCGTCCCTGAGGTCTGTTTATGACACTATCTATACATCTGGTTGGTCCAAACTGCTGCAGAGATACAGACACCCCAGCTTCCACCCACATGCTGTGTTTGCGGAAACTGTGAGTTGGAGGTAAAATACTATTGATACTATAGTAAACAAACTGACTCATGATCTCTTTTGGATCTCTAAATATTCCATGTGCCATAGGTCCAAGAGTAGACTACTTAGGTCAGTGCAGTTCAGTTGCTCAGTCGTGTCCAACTTTTTGTGACCCATGAATCGCAGCACGCCAGGCCTCCCTGTCCATCACTAACTCCCGGAGTTCACCCAAACTCACGTCCATTGAGTCAGTGATGCCATCCAGCCATCTCATCCTCTGTCGTCCCCTTCTCCTCCTGCCCCCAATCCCTCCCAGCATCAGAGTCTTTTCCAATGAGTCAACTCTTTGCATGAGGTGGCCAAAGTATTGGACTTTCAGCTTCAACATCAGTCCTTCTAAAGAACACCCAGGACTGATCTCCTTTAGGATGGACTGGTTGGATCTCCTTGCAGTCCAAGGGACTCGCAAGAGTCTTCTCCAACACCACAGTTCAAAAGCATCAATTTTTCGGCACTCAGCTTTCTTCACAGTCCAATTCTCACACCCATACATGACCACTGGAAAAACCATAGCCTTGACTAGATGGACCATTTTTGGCAAAGTAATGTCTCTGCTTTTGAATATGCCGTCTAGGTTGGCCATAACTTTCCTTCCAAGCAGTAAGTGTCTTTTAATTTCATGGCTGTAATCACCATCTGTAGTGATTTTGGAGCCCAAAAAAATAAAGTCTGATACTGTTTCCACTGTTTCCTCATCTATTTGCCATGAAGTGATGGGACCAGATGCCATAATCTTAGTTTTCTGAATGTTGAGCTTTAAGCCAACTTTTTCACTCTCCTCTTAGGTCAGAGACCTGTATAAACTTTTCATTTAGCAAAACACTGCTAGCTTGCTTTTCTGAATGGCTTAACTGATTTACATCCCTATCAAAGGTGAATAGGTCTCCTTCCCACATTCTGACCAGCATTCTGTGTCATCTTCTCTACAAACTGTTGCCATTCTCATGTGCATATATCACATTTTTGTTTGGTGTACTCTCATATAGGTATTAGTTTTAACCATATTCTTCTTTAACCAAATTCTTCAAATACTTGTTAGACATTTTGGCCCCCTTTTCTTTGATTTGCCTATTCAAATTCTTTGCACATTTTTCTATTTGGTTTCCAAACTCATGTTTTATTGACAGGAGTTTTTTTTTTTTTTTTTTTTAATATACCATATGGTATTTACTTGTCAACTGTAGACATTACAAATGTTTTCTCTTACTCTATTATCTGTTAGGTTTACCTATCTGTCAAACATTAATTTTGCTTAAATCAAATCTATCAATGCTTTGATTAACAATTGGCAGTTTGCAGGGTTTTCCAATTCTAAGTTAATAAAGTTATTTAACATTCGGGACTTCCCTAGCAGTCCAGTAGTTAAGACTCCATGCTTCTATTGCAGGTGTCATGAGTTCAATCCCTGGTCAGGGAGCTAAGATCCCACGTGCCGTGTGGCCAAAAAATAAGTCTAGGTAAATTTTTTTTTAAAGTAAAATTCAAAAAATAAAACCATTTATCTACTAGTTTTCTTTGTTTGTTTTCTCTTTCACAATAGGTCATTAATAGCCTTGAAAGTATCTTTGAATGTAGCATCCATTAGCTTCCCAGTTTTGTACTTAATGAGCCAATTATTCCCACACCATCACTAGATTTCCATCTCCATTGCTTTCTGCTGCCTCCTTTAGCATACATAAAGTTCCTTTACACATACGGGTCTGCAGCTGAATTATCTGTTTTGATTCATCTATTTGTTCCTTTGCTAGTGTATACTCTTGTTATAATATTTTCATCAGATACCTTAATATCTGGTGTAGTCATCCCTTTAATTTTCTTCATCGACACAGATTTGGCTACTCTGAACTCCATTCTTTTATCTGAATTTTAGAATTTGTTTTTTGAACACCCCAAATATCTTAACACTAATTTGATTTGCATAGCATTGAATTTGCAATTTGGTTGATATTATCCTTGAATGTGAAGTCTTCCCATCTTTAAATATGGTATATTTGCCCAATTATTAAAAAATATTTTATCTAATATGATAGAGATTAAAATATTTCCCCATAAAATCTTGCATATTCTTAATTAGTTTGATTCCTTTTCTCTTTTGGGCTCACCCTTCTCCAGCCTTTCCCCACCTTAAGCCCCATACATATACACGTGATTCAACATTACTCTCTCAGTGGCCTCTCATGAATTTTGCATTAGTTTTTCAGGTCTTCCTAGACTTTCTTTTTCATCCTGTGGCATTTCTGGAGCTAGGATGGTAAAGGCAACCTGCAGCCTATGCTGGTTTGCCCCCATGGTCCCAATGACTGTCTATGATGGTTTGAGCTGAATTATTTTACTACTGGAAAGTGAACCTCCTAATTAAAACAACATGTCAGTAAGTGGCACACATAACAAAATGACAAATAGGGTTGTTTATGGGAGAAGGGAATGGCACCCCACTCCAGTACTCTTGCCTGGAAAATCCCATGGACAGAGGGGCTTGGTAGGCTGCAGTCCATGGGATCGCTAAGAGTCCAACACACAACTGAACGACTTCACTTTCATTTTTTACTTTCATGCATTGGAGAAGGAAATGGCAACCCACTCCAGTGTTCTTGCTTGGAGAATCCCAGGGACGGGGGGAGCCTGGTGGGCTGCCGTCTACGGGGTCATACAGAGTCGGACAAGACTGACGTGACTTAGCAGCAGCAGCAGCATGGGCATTATTTTGTATTTGTCATATGCTCTCTATCTCACACCATTCAGTCCTTCTTAATCTTCCAGGCTCCTTCTGAGTCCTCCAGCAGCCCAGATCATCACATGGCTGCTAAGTCCTACTCCTCTTTCTGTTCCTTCCACCTGTTCTACACAACAAAGCTCTTCAGCATCCAGAAGGGCTGGATCTTCCCTGTACCATCAGATCGTGATTTCTTCTCTTTTTAAAGGATCTAACTTTAAAATTTTGAAGCGATCATTTGTTTATACCAAGAGATTTTTCATCCTACCAGAGATAGTTTCAATCCAAATTAATTTATAATTGGTGCAAATTTTCACAGTATAACCAATGAAAGTAATTCAATAAGTAGGGTAGAGAATGCTCCTGGGTTGTATCATTATCAGGTAAGTAAACAAGTTCTAAGAGACTGTTCCACAGGTGGTTTATTCTTCACAGTATTTCCTCCTTTTTTATAACTTCTTCCTTTGTTTTCACTTTGCTTAGCACCTAGGTTTTATAAAGTGAAAGTGAAAGTCACTCAGTCGTGTCCAATTCTTTGAGACCCCATGAACTATACAGTCCTTGAACTTTTCCAGGCCAGAATACTGGAGTGGGTAGCCATTTCCTTCTCCAGGAGATCTTCCCAACCCAGGGATCGAACCCAGGTCTCCCGCATTGCAGGTGGATTTTTTTTACCAGCTGAGGTTTTATAAAAATTCTACATTTTCTTCTTTATTTTTTCCTTATGCAACACTGTGACATTGCAATGTGGACCTGTAGTTCTCTGAGAGAGACAGGGTTTTATTCATAATGCTGTTTAAGTGCAGGTCAGTCTTAAGGCTAAGACACACGATATGCAAAATTATGAAATCTGAGTCTCTTAAGCCTAGACATTAACCCAGGAAACCTCTAAATTCTAATTAGCTTTCTCTTTACCCTCATTTTACTTTCTCTTCCCATCTTCATTGTGTGAAATTTTAAGCTCTTAATAGGATAAAATTGCTTCTACCTTTGTTTGTAAGATATGTCATTTCAAAATTTAATATCTGAAAAATGTCCAAAGGGGAATTTCATCAGATACACTCCACTCATTAGTACAAAGGTTACTGAGGTTCTCTATAGAGTATATGTAGAATATAAGGATCATTCTTTTGTGTGTCTTACTTGTTTTATTCTTTCTCATTCTTGTCTCCTAACCTATCTATATTACAAATGTCTAAACAGGTATATTTGGTACATGCAGAAGTCTGTCAGCATAATAAGCAAATGTTTTAAGTTAAAGTCTCTGGTAAATTACACTTGTATTCTTGTACTGTTTAGTATGATTTTAATAAATCACAAGAAAATTGATGGCTGCACTAACTTTTTTCAATAATTTTTAAACTTTCAGATTTATAAAATGTAATCCTTGTTGCAATTCTTAGTGTTTTATATTTCTAAAATATGGTTGTTTTATGATAAGCAAATATAAGTTATATTGGAAATATATGCATTAAAAATACTCCATATTTTTTATATTTTCACTAGCTATACCTAGAAAACTAAAGGCAGCTATAATTTTTTAATCAACAGTGGTTGTAAATATCCTATTTTACTTTCTTAGTACTAGACTATAGCACCAAGTGCTACACTTAACTGTTCTACTTCTGATATTATGATTTCAAGGCAGTCGTAGAAAATGCTTTAGTAGATGTAATAGTCAATGAAGAGTTGCTAGAATTTGGAAAGTCATTTTGTAGTTTAAGGGGAAAATTAATTTTGTTTTGTTGTTTTAACTTTTGTTTGCTTTTCTCAAAAGTCCCTTCTTAACTAGTGAGCCCAAAATGTCAAGCCTGTAATCCCAGCTAGAGCTTTACCAGGTGTGTGTACTTCCCGGATCACATAGTTCAATGAGCTGTATTATCTGTCTCTGCACAATCTCTTCTGAAGTCAGTTGCCGATGCTGTAATCATAACCCTTGAAATGTATGGGTAAATAAAAGCTCCTTTATCAGAAATGTATAACTACTCACTTTCTCAAGAGACTCTTAATGGCAAAATTATGGCAAAATGAGAAATTTCTTCCCTCCTATTTATTTGAAAACAACAAATTATAGTCATGATTTCAAGATTTCCTTCCAGGGCCTCATTAAATTGCCTCCCATGTCATAAAAAAACCTCTTGTGAAAGATGCTTCCGGAGGAAACTTGTTACATTAAACTCTCAGTCAAGTCCACTTCTCAAGTTTTGCTACTGTCTTTTGATCCAAGAAGAGCCACGGAGATGAACCATCTCTTCCTTAAGATTATTTAATAATTTTCCATCCATTACTCTTATGCATAATAATCAGCAGCAGTGTACACTAAACAGTCTCGTATGTAGATTCTACTTTAGGTTGGGGTGTGGAATAGACATTTTAGAATACTGAAATCATTTCCATACAAAAAGCCTAATTATGAACCTAGCAGGAGATTTTGTTGTGTTTTGGTTTGTTTTCTAAAGACTGAGACACACTAGATAAAGCGTTGTTCTTCTCTACCATGAACCATAAAATTAAAGGAGATAACTGGGTTTTCCACACTTGATTCTTTGTCTCTGGAATAGAATAGGTTTTTAGAATTTGAGCAGCTTAAAGCCATTTGGTTAGTTTTTCCATATACTTTCTTTAAAAATCAATCTTCAAAAGTGCCAAGTTCCTGATTTTAAAACTCTAATCATTTGGTTTTGACCAATTGTATGGGAAGAAATATAAAATAGTTTTTATTCTGTTCAGCCATGTTTTCTTTAGTCAATGCCATTTCCCTTTTCTTGGTTTATTCTTTCTGGATTTTTCTAAATGTTACCCTTCATACTGAATATTACAGGGAAAATATGAGCTTAATATTTTTTTTTCCAAAACTAGTCTTTTGGTAAAGGGCAAAGTTGAAGGCCAAAATAGACAGATAGCTCAATCAACAGATTGTACCTCCACCAGTTTGTTCCTCCACTAACACAGGCTACATTATATTTTCAGGAAAAACAGAATTCAAGACATTAGTAATAGAAGTGAACAATTCATTAAGTATTTGATAGATTCTCATTCTAGTTTATATATTAATCTTTAAAAATATTACCTACTGAGTAGCTCACACAAAATGGAACTTTTTAGAGGGAATTTAAGTTGATTTTTCTGTTCAGCAATTTTATGGTTAGTTTTCAGATCAGATTCATGATTTTCTGTCCTTTGTTCTTTGTATTATTTACATTGTTTTATCTCAGGGTACAACAAAGAATAAAATTAGCAGTGCCTTAAATGTAAGAAAATACAATGTTTATTTATATACAGTGGGTCCTCATCATCTAATTCTTACAAGAATATTTTGAACTGAGTGATTTTACTTTCATTTGCAGAAAAGAAAGTTGGGACTTGAATGGTCTATGTAACTTGCTCAAAGTGAAGAGACTGAGATTCAAACTCAAACTTCTTTTATTCCAGAACCTAAATTCATAACTGAAATACTAACTCCTAAAGGCTATGTGGATATCCTAGTGGGCCTCATAAAGGTGTCAAAGAATGTTAGAATCAGAAGAAATATTAGTGAGCATGTCATTTTAATATGGAGAAATAGAAGTTTATAAAGGCAATGACCTTAATGTCATATTTTTGTTTAGTGGCAGAAGTCAAATATCTTCCTATTTAAGTGCTCATTGAAAATAATCTCAAGATCATTATTTATAATTTTATTTAAAATCCTTTTGACACTGTTACTTTTATAACATAGAAAATTCTTAATGTTGTTATGTATTTATTTTCTTTTTACTGCTCTAGTCTTGCATGTATGCTAAGTTGCTTCAGTCATGTCTGACTCTTGGTGACCCTATGGACCATAGGCTCCTCTGTCCAAGGGATTCTCTAGGCAAGAATACTGGAGTATGTTGCCATGCCCTCCTCCAAGGGATCTTCCTGGGGATCAGACCTGAGCCTCTTATATCTCCTGCATTGGTAGGCAGGTTCTTTACTACTGGTGTACCTTGGGAAGCCTATTGGGTTACTCAATTTAAAAATAAATCTTTTGTCACAGAAGAAATTTCTAATTCCCAAAAAAGTTGATTTCCAACATGATAATTTGGAACCTCATGGGAAAGACTTGAAAGCCTGGCTTATAATAATTGATTTGATTCACAATAATTACTTATCATCTTTCTTTCTAGTAATTGTTGCTTAAACATCAGGTAAAAAAGAGAGACAAATTTGCTTAAGTAAATGTTATATCTCAAAATTTTCAGAACTATACTGATTTACAATAATTTTTCTGAGTTTAACCTCTGTTAAAAGGCAGCCATTCATTAAAAACCATTGCTCCCTTCGTAACAATAAAGAAAATAATGAGTGTGTGTGTGCACCCACCTGTTTGTGTGTATATGTATATATACACATATATATTTGAAGATATTCAATAATTGCAGATGTAAAGAATTCTAAAACTAAGATATAGAGAAGAATGAGGTCTAGAGTAAATAAAGGAAGATTGTTGGCAATTCTCTGGTGATGCTTCCTGAATACAAGCATATAGGGGAAAGATCAGACCTAGCATAGTGAGAGGTAATCTGTTGGAGTAAACAGAATCCAGTAGAGTTTTCCATAGCTGTGTAGGTGACATGAATGACTGGAATCTGGCAGAGCTAGTTTTTTCTTCCTATAAGACTTCACTCACCAACTAAACATTTACTAAGAGTGTGGCATTATAGAATGCTGGGGAATAGACTGGGGAAGGAGAGGAATCTTCATAAGTCTTGCACTTCAGTTCCAAAGTCCTGCTAGAACGATGTGCCTATAATACATATCTTATGGCTATCAATCTTTAGACATTTGAAAGCTGACATGAATTAAACAAAAGTGGAGAGACTGGGCAATTCAGGGCGGTGAGGAAATGTAGATCAATGGAACAGGAGAGAAAGCCCAGAAATAAACCCATGCATCCAGGGTCAATTAATCTACAAAAAAGGAAGCAAGACTCTACAATGGAGAAAAGAGAGTCTCTTCAATAAATGGTGCTAGAACAACTAGACTGTAAAATAATTAAATTAGAATATTCTCTAATACCACACACAAAAATAAACTAAAAATGGATTAAAGACCTAAATGTAAATGTAAGACCGGACAGTATAAGACTCCTTAGGAAAACATAGACAGAATACTCTGACATAAATCGCAACATATCTTTTTGGATCTGTCTCCCAGAGTAACGGAAATAAAGGAAAAACAAACATTTGGGGCTTAATTAAATTTAAAAGCTTTTTGCATAGCAAAGGAAACCATAAACAAAACAAAAAGACAACCCATAAAATGGGAGAAAATATTAGCAAGCAATGTGATCTACAAGAGATTAATCTCTAAACTATACAAAATAGCTCAGTATATTTTTAAAAAGCCAATCAAAATATGAGCTCCAAATAGACATTTCTCCAAAGAAGCCATACAGATGGCCAAAAGGCACATGAAAAGATGTTTAACATTGAGAACTATTAAAGAAATGCAAATTAAAAGTATAATCAGGTATTATATCATCTCATACCAGTCAGAATGGCCATTATCAAAAAGTCTGCAAACCTATTTATGAAACAGAAATAGTCACAGATGTAGAAATTGAACTTTTAATTACCAAGAAGTGAAGGAGAGAGAGGGATAAATTGGAAGATAGGGACCAACAAGTACACAACAGTATATATAAAACAGGTAAGTAATTAGAATTTACTGTATAGCATGGGAACTCTACTCAGTACTCTGTAATGACCTATAAGGGAAGATAATCTAAAAAAAGAGTGTTTATATGTATATGTATAACTGAATAACTTTGCTGTACAGCAGAAACTAATACAATATTGTCAATCAACTATACTCTAATAAAATTAGTTTTTAAAAACACACAAATAAGAAATGCTGGAGAGGGTGCTGAGAAAAGGGAGCCCTGCTACACTGTAGGTGGGAATGTAAATTGGTGCTGTCATTATGGAGAATAGCATGCTGTGTGCTAAGTTGCTTCAGTCAAGTCTGACTCTTTGAGACCCCATGGACTGTAGCCCCCCAGGTGCCTCTGTCTGTGGGATTCTGCAGGCAAGAATACTGGAGTTGTTGCCCTCCTCCAGGGGACCTTCCTGACTCAGGGATTCAGCCCATGTTTCTCATGTCTCCTGTACTGGCTGCTGCTGCTGCTGCTGCTAAGTCATTTCAGTCGTGTCTGACTCTGTGCAACCCCTTAGATGGCAGCCCACCAGGCTCCTCTGTCCCTGGAATTCTCCAGGCAAGAGCACTGGAGTGGGTTGCCATTTCCTTCTCCAATGCATGTAAGTGAAAAGTGAAAGTGAAGTCGCTCAGTCGTGTCCGACTCCTAGCGACCCCACAGACTGCAGCCTACCAGGCTCCTCAGTCCATGGGATTTTCCAGGCAAGAGTACTGGAGTGCGGTGCCATTGCCTGAATCGGCAGTCTGGTTTTTACCACTAGTACCACCTGGGAAGCCCTGAAAACAATATTGATGTTCCTTAAAAAACTAAAAGTAGCACTACAGTATGAAGCTGCAATCGCAGCCTGGGTGCATATCCAGAGAAAACCATGATCTGAAATGCACCCTCAATGTTAACTACAGCACTGTCTACAATAGCTAAGATATGAAAGCAATCTAAATGTCCACTGGCAGATTAATGGATTAAAAAGATGTGATATATTTGTACAGTGGACTGTTGTGTGTGTGTGTGTGTGTGTGTGCGTGTGAAGTCGCTCAGTCGTGTCCGACTCTTTGCGACCCCATGGACTGTAGCTTACCAAGCTCCTCTGTCCATGGGATTTTCCAGGCAATAGTACTGGAGTGGATTGCCATTTCCTTCTCCAGGGGGTATTCCCAACCCAGGGATCGAACCCGGGTCTCCCGCATTGTAGACAGATGCTTAGGAACATGGATGTACCTAGAGATTATCACACTAAATGAAGTAAGTCAGACAGAGAATAACAAATATTGCATAACACTGCTTATAAGTGGAATTTAAAATAAACCATGATACAAATAAATGAACTTGTATATAAAACAGAAACAGACCTATAGACATAAAAAACAAACTTACAGTTACCAAAGCAGAAAGGAGGGGAAGATAAATTAGGAGTTTGGGATTAACATATACCCAGTGCTATGTATAAAATAGATAACCAGTAAGGACCTACTGCACAGCACAGGGAACTATATTAAATATCTTGTAATAACCTATAATGGAAAAGAGCCTGAGATTCTTTTTCAGAGTCACATATATAAATATTTACATGCATATATATGATAATTCAATCATTTGCTGTACACCTGCAACTAACAGAACACAGTAAATCAACTGTACTTCAATTAAAAAGGGACACAATGTTCACAGGAAAATTAAAAAGTGCTAGCGAACTGAAAAAAAAAAGGAAGTTAAATTGCAACCCACTGCTGGCATAGTTCATCTCCTGAATAAATCAATATATAATCAGTTTCTTATCCTAGCTGCCAGAGAGAATGCTCTCTCGCTGGGA
>NW_011494870.1:3308773-3330351 GCF_000754665.1 Bison bison bison | reverse complement strand
TTGCAAAACATGTAAAGAGACAGGAAACTGTCAACCAAAATCAAGAGCAAAAATAAGAAATAGAAACAGACACGTAGCATCGCAGATTAGAACTTGTGAAAAGGAATTTTAAATGTCATTATACATATGTTAAAGAAATATAGGCAATTAAGACAATAACTGAAAAAATAATCACTTAACAAAGAAGTGGAAACACAAAAGAGAAAATAAATTGAACACTGCACAACTGAAAAATAAGGTGTTTGAAATTAATAATTTTGGAACAGATTTAACAGAGGATGGGCAGCAGACTGAAGCATCAGTGAATTTGAATTAGGTCAAGATAACTTATAAAGACAAAAGCACAGAGATAAAAAGAATGGGAAGTAAAGAATATAGCATCAAATAACTTCTTCCACCAACATATAAGTTGTAATATCAGTAGAACCCCTATTTTTCCTTTCAAAACTGATGCATACAATAATATGTTAGGGGAGAATAGTCTTTACCCGTCTTTTTCTTCTCTCTCGTCCTCAAGGAGAGGGATGTGACATTATTTTTTTTTCTCTCTCAAATATAAATTCCTTGAGTATATTCATTAAACTAACATTTACAAAATTTCTACTGTGTCATAGGTTCTGGAGATATATAAGTCAATCACTACTATATGGTAGAATGGTAGAGTATGTATATAAAGCAGTGAACAAAATAAAGATACTTTCCATGTGTATGCATTTTACTTTCAAGCAAAATGAGACAGAAAATGAAATTGTGTGTATGTGTGTGTGATGATAAGGGTTTAAAAACAATCAAGCAGTAAAAGGAGATATACTATGTACAGGGGATGGAGGAGTGGGTAATATTTGAGATAGTTTATTTGGATATGCCTCCCTGGTGACTTCACATGTAAGTAGACACTTCATAAAGTTAGCTGACATTTAGACCATGAAGATAAGTTGGAAAGTATTTTCAACAGAAGGGATGATGAGTGTCAAGACAGTGAACCAGAGGTATTTATGCTGTGTTGGAAGGACAGAGGGTACAGCCTGGTTAGTGGAGAGATCAGGGTGGAGCACAGTAGGAAAAAAAAAAAAAAGTTAGCTGGAGATAGATTATCAAAGGAATCTGAACCAGATGAGACCTTGACCTTTACTCTAAAGGATGTGTGTGGGGTAATCTATCTGGCATATTTGAAAACAAAACTTTCTCCTCTTTCATATAAGGACAAAATGAAACAGGTAGAAATAAGAACAAGGAGTAATAGTCCAGTTAAAACATGTAGGTGGCTGGGCTAGGATGGTGATAATGGAAGTGGAGAGATGCAATCAGAATCTAAAAATAATTTTTAAGTTCAGTTCAGTTCAGTCACTCAGTCGTGTCTGACTCTTTGCGACCCCATGAATCACAGCACGCCAGGCCTCCCTGTCCATCACTAACTCCCAGAGTTCACTCAAACTCACGTCCATCAAGTCAGTGATGCCATCCAGCCATCTCATCCTCTGTCATCCCCTTCTCCTCCTGCCCCCCAGCATCAGAGTCTTTTCCAATGAGTCAACTCTTTGCATGAGGTGGCCAAAGTACTGGAGTTTCAGCTTTAGCATCATTCCTTCCAAAGAAATCCCAGGGCTGATTTCCTTTAGGATGGACTGGTTGGATCTCCTTGCAGTCCAAGGGACTCTCAAGAGTCTTCTCCAACACCACAGTTCAAAAGCATCAATGCTTCAGTGCTTACCTTTCTTTATAGTCCAACTCTCACATCCATACATGACCATTGGAAAAACCATAGCCTTGACTAGACAGACCTTTGTTGGCAAAATAATGTCTTTGCTTTTTAATATGCTGTCTAGGTTGGTCATAACTTTCCTTCCAAGGAGTAAGGGTCCTTTAATTTCATGGCTGCAGTCACCATCTGCAATGATTTTGGAGCCAAGAAAAATAAAGTCAGCCACTGTTTCCACTGTTTCCCCATCTATTTCCCATAAAGTGATGGGACCAGATGCCATTTTAGTTTTCTGAATGTTGAGCTTTATGCCAACATTTTCACTCTCCTCTTTCACTTTCAGCAAGAGGCTATTTAGTTCTTCTTCACTTTCTGCCATAAGGATGGTGTCATTTGCATATCTGAAGTTATTGATATTTCTCCCAGCAATCTTGATTCCAGCTTATGCTTCCTCCAGTCCAGCGTTTCTCATGATGTACTCTGCATATAAGTTAAATAAGCAGGGTGACAATATACAGCCTTGACGTACTCCTTTTCCTATTTGGAACCAGTCTGTTGTTCCATGTCCAGTTCTAACTGTTGCTTCCTGACCTGCATACAGGTTTCTTAAGAGGCAGGTCAGGTGGTCTGGTATTTCCATCTCTTTCAGAATTTTCCACAGTTTATTGTGATCCACACAGTCAAAGGCTTTGGCATAGTCAATAAAGCAGAAATAGATGTTTTTCTTGAAATCTCTTGCTTTTTCGATCCAGTGGATGTTGGCAATTTGATCTCTGGTTCCTCTGCCTTTTCTAAAACCAGCTTGAACATCTGGATGTTCATGGTTCACGTATTGTTGAAGCCTGGCTTGGAGAATTTTGAGCATTACTTTACTAGCGTGTGAGATGAGTGCAATTGCGTGGTTTTTTGAGCATTCTTTGGAATTGCCTTTGTTTGGGATTGGAAAGAAAACTGTTCTTTTCCAGTCCTGTGGCCACTGCTGAGTTTTCCAAATTTGCTGGCATATTGAATGCAGCACTTTCACAGCATCATCTTCCAGGATTTGGAATAGCTCAACTGGAATTCCATCACCTCCACTAGCTTTGTTCGTAGTGATGCTTTCTAAGGCCCACTTGACTTCACATTCCAGGATGTCTGGCTCTAGGTGAGTGATCACACCATCATGATTATCTGGGTTGTGAAGATCTTTTTTATACAGTTCTTCTGTGTATTCTTGCCACCTCTTCTTAATATCTTCTGCTTCTGTTAAGTCCATACCATCTGCCCTTTATTGAGCCCATCTTTGCATGAAAAGTTCCCTTGGTATCTCTAATTTTTTTGAAGATTCTCTAGGGCATCAGTGACCCTACTTTGCTTTCATTCATCTACAAAACCTTCAAATATTTAGTTTATCCCTTCCACAGATTCTTCCTTGTTTTTATTGAGATAAAATCTACATAAACTGAAATATGCAGACCTTAACTTGGTGATTTTTCTCAAATACACACACACATGCAACCTCACGAAAAGATACAAGAAAATTTTTAAGAAAGATATTGTTTCTTTCTATCTCTGGCTAGTCCTAACTCCCCCTTTGTATTTACTATTTAGATTTTTACTATTCTAGATTAACTTGGCCTGAATTCAGTTGATTGGTCTGATTTCTTTCACTCAATATGTTTTGAGGTTTATCGATTTTGTTTTGCAGATCAGTTGTCCTAAGTTTTTAAATTAATGTTAAGTAGTGTTCTCTCTCTCTCAAAAAAAAAAAAAATCCCAGTATGTTTACCTGTTCTCTTGTGGATTGGTATTTGAGTTGTTCCAGTTTGCGGATATTTAAAATAAAACTGCAATATAAATTTCTGTACAAATAAGATTCTTCATTTTAATTTATGATATTTTCTTAGTTCAGTCGCTTAGTCCTGTCCGACTCTTTGTGACCCCATGAATCGCAGCACACCAGGCTTCCCTGTTCATCACCAACTCCCGGAGTTCATTCAGACTCATGTCCATTGAGTCAGTGATGCCATCCAACCATCTCATCCTCTGTCGTCCCCTTCTCCTCCTGCCCCCAATCCCTCCCAGCGTCAGAGTCTTTTCCAATGAGTCAACTCTTCGCATAAGGTGGCCAAAGTACTGGAGTTTCAGCTTTAGCATCTTAGCAGGATATAAAAATTAGGTCTCATACAAAATAAATTCATAATTGTACTGTGTTCAGTTGTGTCCGGCTCTTTGTGAGCCTTTGGAGTGTAGCCAACCAGGATCTTCTTGTCCATGGGATTCTCTAGACAAGAATACTGGAGCAAGTTGCTGTTTCCTCCTCTAGGGGATCTTTCTGACCCGGGAATCAAACTCTCATCTCCTGAATCTCCTGCATTGAAGGATGATTCTTTACCTGCTGAGCCATCAGGGAACCCCAGATAAAGCCAGAATCTTTAAAAGGAGACTCCTCTTTTTACACTAAAATAAAAATTATCTTAAAAAGGAGAAAGATGGAAGAAAAAAAAAACCTTTCAGGTGGCTTCCTAGAAACAATCTTTTTTAAAGAAATGAAAAAATTGTCTCTGAGTGTTTGGAGCCATATTTAGCTCTTGTACAGGTTTCAGGTTATAACTGATGCTATTGGGGTGTTCTGAATATATTCAAACTGGATTTTAATTTTAAAGTTTTGGATTGCTCCTTTATTCAGGCACATAACTGAAGCAACACCAAATCTTTTTGGGAAATGGATTAATGTTTAAAATCACCCCATAGTTTACCATACATGCTAAAGGAAATATCTCCCACTTTCTCCTACACACACATACACAAAGGACATACTTGAGGAAAAAAGATACCATGAGTGAGAGTTGATAGAAGCAATAAACTGAAGAATTAGTCTCACAAAGTTTGAAGATACTGTACTTATCAGATAGAGATCATGAAAATTTTGTTTATTGTGGTTGAGGAAATAAAAGAAGGAACTGAATACATGACTGAAAGAACAAGAGACATAAAAATGACTGGACAAATTGAAAATATAATATCTAAAAGAGAAAATATAAAAGGTAAAAGAGAAAAACTATAATTGTTAAAAGTTAAATCTCAGTACACAGCCTAGCAAGAAAAAAGACATACTTGAAAAGTAAAATTTGTAAGCTGGAAATTCAATTTTTTAAGATTACCTAGAATGCAGCAGAGAAGGATAAAGAAAAGGAAAATGTGAAAGAAATGTTGAGACCTGGATAATACAATGAAACTTTCTTTTTTTTTTTCCTGTAATAGTCAAAAGTTTATTTAATAAAAACCTTGGGAAGACCATTGACTAGTAACTTTGAGACCATTAGTTTGTGTTACAAGGAACAAAATTTGTGGGAGTATTTATTTTTTTATATAATTTATTTATTTTATTTTTTAACTTTATAATATTGTATTGGTTTTGCCATATGTCAACATGAAACTTTCTAATATACAGTTTCAGAGGGACAGAATAGAGAGCACATAAAAATGCAATAGATGTATATCATGTCTCCAAATTACAGGTTGGCTTGTTTTCCCTTACTCACAATTTTTGAAATTGAGACATAATTCACATCACTTAAAATTTACCCTTTATAAGTATCTAATTCAGTGGTCTTTATTTATAAAGTTGAACAGTTAACACCATCTAGTTCCAGCACATTTTCATTGTCTCCCAACAAATGGGGCTTTCTTGGGTGACTCAGCTGTAAATAACATGTCTGCCAATGCAAGAGTCATGGTTGGGAAGATCCCCTAGAGAAGGAAATGGCAACCCACAGCAGTATTTTTACCTGGGAAATCCCATATACAGAGGACGCTGGGGGCTACATACAGTCCATGGGGTCATGAAAGAGTCAACACAACTTAGGGACTAAAAAAGAGGTACTATTCCCCTTGAGAGTCACTCTTCATTCCATTTTCTGTCTATGTGGAATTACCTATTTTGCATATCTCAAATATATGAAATCTTCACATATGTGATCTTTTATTTCCTGTTTCTTTCACCTAGCTCAGATCATGAGCTCCTTATTGCAAAAATCATGCTTAAATTGAAGAAAGTACAAGAAACCACTAGGTCACTCATGTATGACCTAATCTAATCATTTATGGTTATACAGTGAAGGTGATGAATAGATTGAAGGGATTATATCTGGTAGACAGAGTGCCTGAAGAACTATGGACGGAGGTTCATAACACTGTACAGGAGGTGGTGAGCAAAACCATCCCAAAGAAAAAGAAATACAAAAAAGTAAAGTGGTTGTCTGAGGAAGCTTTACAAATAGCTGAGAAAAGAAGGGAAGTGAAAGGCAAAGGAGAAAGGGAAAAAAATATATCCAATTGAATACAGTTCCAGAGAAAAGCAAGGAGAGATAAAAAGCCCTTCTTAAATGAATAATGCAAAGAAGTAGAGGAAAACAAAAATAACAGAATGAGAAAGACTAGAGATTTTTCAAGAAAATTGGAGCTATCAAGGGAACAGTTCATGCAAGGATGGGCACAATAAAGAATAGGAACAATAAGGACCTAACAGAAGCAGAAGAGAATATTAAAAGGTGGCAAGAAAGCTGAGCCCCAAAGAACTGATGCTTTTGAACTGTGGTGTTGGAGAAGACTCTTGAGAGTCCCTTGGACTGCAAGGAGATCCAACCAGTTCATCCTAAAGGAAATCAGTCCTGAATATTCATTGAAAAGACTGATGCAGAAGCTGAAACTCCGGTACTTTGGCCACCTGATGGGAAGAACTGACTCATGGGAAAAGACTGATGCTGGGAAAGATTGAAGGCGGGAGGAGAAGGGGACGACAGAGGATGAGATGGTTGGATGGCATCACCAACTCAATGGGCATGAGTTTGAGCAGACTCTGGGAGACGGTGAAGGACAGGGAGGCCTGGTGTTCTGCAGTCTATGGGGTCACAAAGAGTCAGACACGACTGAGCAACTGAACTGAAGAATACGTAGAAGAACTATACAAAAAGTCTTAATGACCCAGATAACAACAGTGGTGTGATCACTCACCTAGAGTCAGAAATTTTGGAGTGTGAAGTCAAGTGGGCCCCAGGAGGCATTACTATGAACACAGAGCGGGTGATGGAATTTCAGTTGAACTATTTACATTCTAAAGGATTCTGTTAAAGTGCTATACTCCATATGTCAGCAAATTTGGAAAACTCATCAGTGGCCACAAGACTAGAAAAGGTCAGTTTTCATTCCAATATCAAAGAAGAGCAGTGCCAAACAGTGTTCAAACTACTGTAAAATTGCACTCATTTCACATGCTAGCAAGATTATGCTCAAAATCCTTCAAGCTAGGCTTCAGCACTATGTGAATCTAGAAGTTTCAGATGTACAAACTGGGTTTAGAACAGGCAGAGGAAGCAGAGATCAAATTGCCAACATTCACTAATCATAGAAAAAGCAAGAGAATTCCAGAAAAACATCTACTTCTGTTCACCAACTATGCTAAATCTTTTGACTGTATGGATCACAGAAAAACTTGGAAAACTCTTACAGAGATGTGAATACCAGACCATCTTACCTGTCCCTTAAGAAACCTGTATACAGGTCAAACAGCAACAGTTAGAACTGTACACGGAACAACAGACTGGTTGTTGCCACCCTGGTTATTTAACTTCTATGCAGAGTACATCATGTAAAATGCTGGGCTGGATGAATCACAAGCTGGAATCAAGACTACTGGAAGAAATATGAAGAACATCAGATATGCAGATAATACCATGCTAATGGCAGGAGGTGAAGATAAACTAGAGAACCTTTTCTTGAGGGTGAAAGAGGTGAGTGATAAAACTGGCTTAAAATTCAACATTTAAAAAACTAAGATCATGGCTTCCAGTCCTATAAATTCATGGCAAATACAAGAGGAAAAAGTGGAAACAGTGACAGATTTTATTTTCTTGGGCTTGAAAATCACTGCAAATGGTGTCTGCAGCCATGAAATGAAAAGATGATTGGTCCTTTGAAGGAAAACTATGACAAACCTAGACAGCATATTAAAAAGCAGAGACATCACATGGCCGACATTGTTTGTATAGTCAGAAAAATGGTTTTTCAAGTAGTGATGTTCAGATGTGCGAGTCAGACCATAAAGAAGGCTGAGCACTGAAGAACTGATGTTTTTGGACAGTGGTGCCAGAGAAGACTCTTGAGAGTTCCTTGGACAGCAAGCAGGGCTTCCCTGGTGGTTCAGTAGATAAAGAGTCCACCTGCAATGTCAGAGATCTGGGTTCGATCCCAGGGTTGGGAAGATCCCTTGGAGAAGGGAATGGCTATCCACTCCAGTATTCTGTGGCCAGAGAATTCCACGGACTATATAGTCAGATATGACTGAGTGACTTTCACTTTTACTTCAGGCAGCAAGGAGATCAAACCAGTCAATCCTAAAGGAAATCAACCTTGAATATATACTCACTAGAAGGACTGATGCTGAAGCTGAAGGTCCAGTACTTTGGCCACCTGATTCCAAGGGTTGACTCATTGGAAAAGACCCTGATTCTCCAAAAAATTGAAGGAAAAAATAGAAGGGGTCAGCAGAGGATGAGAGGGTTAGATAGTATCACCAACTCAATGGACATGAGTTTGAGCAAACTCTGAAAGATAGTGAAAGACAGGGAAGCCTGGCATTCTGCAGTTTGTTAGGTAGGACATGACTTAGCGACTGAACAACAACAACAATTTGTAAAATTCATCCACATCATAGCAAGTATCACTTCATTCCCTTTAGTGGCTGAATACTTTCCCATTGTATGGATATACCACAGTTTACTTCCCCACTAATTAGTGAGGTTCATCATTTGGGTCATTTCCACTTTTTGGTTACTGTCAATAAGGCTATTGTTTTGTTTGGTCTGATGGACATTCCACTCCCAGGCTTTAACTAACACTCTCTCAAAACTAGTTTTTAACAACCATGTCTGCCCCTAAACCATAAACATATTTTATGATACTGTGAACCATGCCCTAGGCAGTATATGTTTAGATGTGATGAAATACATACATTTCATTATGTATGTATTTGTGGAAGAATGTATGTAATAGTGGAAGAAATGTATGTAAAAGTGGAAGAAAGTATTTAAAAGTAGAAGAATACATACTTCCACTTTTATAAATGGACAGTAGGGGCACCTCCATGTTGGCATTTAGGCTGGATGTAAATATACCCAAAATATCCCATGCTTTCACTAACTGCATGGTCTTTCAAAGCAAAAATTAAAAACCTAAATAATTTTAACTCCTACTGAAATGTGTCCTGAAATAGATTTCTTATTGCCCTCTAAGGAAATCATAATACATTATCAATATTTTATGGTTTTTATTTTCTTCCTTGGAAGTCTGTGAAGAAGTTTGTACAAAAAATCAAAGTTTTTAAAATCTTTATCAAACAAAACTATTTTAATGAATCTTTATTCTTTGTTAGAGATACTTACTCTATCTGCTCTATGCAGCATCTGATTGAGAGAGATTTTAAATGATGTTAAGGTACAACTGAGAGTCCCTTGGACTGCAAGGAGATCCAACCAGTCCATCCTTAAGGAGATCAGCCCTGGGATTTCTTTGGAAGGAATGATGCTGAAGCTGAAACTCCAGTACTTTGGCCACCTCATGCGAAGAGTTGACTCATTGGAAAAGACTCTGATGCTGGGAGGGATTGGGGGCAGGAGGAGAAGGGGACAACAGAGGATGAGATGGCTGGATGGCATCACCGACTCAATGGACAAGAGTTTGGGTGAACTCCGGGAGTTTGTGATGGACAGGGAGGCCTGGCGTGCTGCGATTCATGGGGTCACAAAGAGTTGGACATGACTGAGCGACTGAACTGAACTGAAGGTACAACTGAACTTAACATGAAGCATGAAAGACATGCTTTGGTTTCAACCGCAGTCTTATTTCTGTCCTAGCTCACAAACTTTCAAGCCTAAGTCAGAAAATGCTGTCTTTTCTCCTTCACTTAACATCTGATGTGTACAACCAAAGCATGCACAGCTGGTACTGATCAGAACAGGCCAAACACTCAAAAACTTACATCAGTGGAGCAATGCCGGGGGTCAGACGTCCTTGGCAAAACTCACTAAACATTTTTGTAAAATTACTTACAGATTCATCAAGTTACCAGTAATATTTCTACATGGATAAGATCCAAAACACATTTGTGTGCCTGTTGATGTGCTTTTCAAACTCAAGCAAAAAGTAAATAATTGCCCAATCAGCATTACTGAAAATATGGGACCTGAGAGAAGGGTGTGTAAGAGGCAAATTAGGTGAGAGGGGGGAAAAAAAAATGGTATTCCCAGAGAGAGCTATTCTAGATGTTACTAGGATAACTTTTAAAAAGAAAATGACCTTGAAGATTGGAAGTTCATTTGAGAGAGGGAAAAGAAACAGTCAGGTCTGTGATCCAGAATAAAAAGGAAATGGAAGTGCTCTTATTTTGCCCCTAAAGCAATGGAAATTTATTGTGTGTATTTGTATATAGATTTTATTTTATTTTTTACTACCCTGGTGGGTGAGCTGAGCAAAAAAACATCCATTTTATGACATTATAGACCTTTTAGATAGAAATTTAGGCCACTGGCAAGAAAACATTAGTTTAGTTGGGCACAAGATTAGTCCAAAGATAAGGCATCGTTCTCACTGGGCTGGCTTACCAAAGGGACTCTTCTCCATATACCTTGAAACAAAGGGAAGGGTAAAAATTCTTAGGAAAATAAAATCTATGTTAGTTATGTGAGACAGTGTGTTGTCACTGAGTACACAAATCTTGTTGGCTTACCTATGAAATAAGCAAATCAGATAAGGAATGCTGTGAAGTTAAAGCTTAAACTCCGGACGCATTTTCTTTGTATTTCTTCAACAGGCTTCTGGGAAAGTAAACTCTTCTTTGATTTCCTCTTTGCTCCTTTCTTTGCTTGCTTTTGTTGTTGTTGTTCAGTCGCTCAGTTGTCTCCATCTCTTTGAGATCCAAAGGACTGCAGCACGCCTGGCTGGCTTTGCCTTCAAATTATCGCAATTGTTTACTGTTCGAATGCATTTCTCTGAGAGACGGAATTTTGTCTTTTAAAAAAATTATTCCCAATGTCTGGCATATAGTAGCTGCTTAATAAATATACAGACTAAATCATTTATTTGCGGCAATTGAGATTATGAAAAGGCTGTCCTGCAAACCATACTAGTTGAGATTAAGATCATTTATTCCTTATTTAGAATCTTCTGAGAGTATGTAAATCCCTTGGGTTTGGCGGGGGGAAAAAAAACAAACTGGAAGAGTTCAGTGGATTGGCTTTCCTTGAAAGACAGCCAATACTTTTTTCTCCTGATCCATAATTGGAATAAAGTAAGGACAGCCATTTAGATGTTCTTTCAGCAGTTCCTAAATTAATCCAGACTCACAAGAGAAGCGGGGAGGAAGAGACTGGGAGGGAAAAGGAGACAATAGAGGCAAAAAGAAAGGGAAGCAGAGAGGGAGAGAGGAGGACTGGCTAAGAAATCTGCTGTGTTTGTCTAAAGACATTAGCACTTTTTATTTAATTGTAATTTTGGTCCCAAATTTTATTTTTACCACATGTGCCTTGTTTTAAACTAACTCCCAGAACTGTGCCACAAAATATTCCTACTTCAACATCACACCTGGGTCCAGTTCAAGAACCTAACTACTTCTAGTCCACATGCTAAGGCCTCGCTCTCATATGCCAGGAAAAATAGCCAGTGCCATTTAACATCTGGACTCAATGTACTCTCTTTACTAATTTATATTTTTATAATATTTTACCAAAAGATAAAATCAGTAAAAGTAGATAGCGAAAATCATTTAGAAATTTTAATAAAAATCTAAATATAGTAAACTCAAATTTTTGTAATTCATACTTTCATGATTTTAATATTATATATGCCTAAATTGGAAAATGTCTTTTAAATGCAACTAATTGCCCATCAGCAGTCAGGCATGAACCTGGGATGTATCCATTCTGTAATACATATTCTGTATTTCAAATACATATTGAATAGGTTCTAGCTTATCATTAATCCTGGTTCTTACTGAATTTGCATCATCAAAATGCAATACTTAAAACAATTTTTCAATCTTTTGGATGATATAATTTTGGTTGTATCATCTTTGCTCTATAATTAAGACCATTTTCAGTTTTACATTTACAAACACAATTTAGAATGATCAATAATTTTTTTAATTTCTACATGACTTTCTCCTCTAGTCACCTTTTCTTACACATCTGTCTTCAGCATTTGCCTGATTACAAACTGTATTAGGTAAGTTTGGTGCAGAGACATCATAACAGGTGAAAGAAGGCTGTCATACATCTTTTAAACAAAATGGGATGGTCTTGTTTTTCTCACAAATATAGCATGGTAATGTGCTTTCTGCATTGAACAGTTAACTATGAGAAAACCAAATTTCTTTTTCATCCCTAAAAATTTATTTTTGATCATTACTGATTTTGAATTTGAGAAAATTTATCCAGGACAACATAATCTGAATGTCTGAAATTTTTGCTTATGCAATAAATTTCACTGTCGGATTATAGAGTGCTCCTATCTGTCTGCATTAGGATTCTGAATCATCTTGCAGTTGTGAAATATCTTCCTCTTACAGTTTTCTTCAATTTGCCATTATGGACAGAGTATGAGAAATTATGAATTCAAAGTTACATTCAATAAAAAAGTGGAGTACAAAGATGATGTCTCCAGTCCCGTTTTATATCTTCTCAAAAAAAGAAACCTGAAGCATGAAACAGTAGTGATTGTTTATTTTAATAATTTACTATCCTTCTAGGTTCCTTAATTACTCTTGTGTTTGTTTATAATTTTTTTAAGTATATCTGGGAATAATTGATAAGTAATGAGAAAATAATTCCCAGGATGATTAAATAGCAAATGTTTCAAGAAACAGAGAAAGATGAAATCACTAAGAACTTGTATCTCAAATATGTTAAAGGTTCCAATGGATTCAAATGATTACTACAAAACAGAGTTTTATTCTAGTTTAATAAAAATAGGTGTATCTTTGTCTTTATTCTTTGGAATAAAGAGAAAGAAAGAATAAAAGTCAAGAAATATCAATACTTACAAATAGAGCTATTCCAAAATAATTAATAAACTAAAACTGGATCATATGAATCTAAATGGTATATTGAGTTAATCAGATATTATAGCAAATACTTTACAACAACAGAAATCAGCAGTAGATATTTGTGAGTATGTTGAAACATACCACCCATTCTTACAATTCTGTACAATACTGGGACTAATACTCTGGTGTTCCATTTCCATTTTATTCACTGCAACATTCCTCATAAATCCAATTCAGCATCAGTTTTACTCTGGATCAGTCCTGAGGACTTGGATCTAGCTCACTGCCCCCACAGGTGGGAGAGTGTGAAAATCTTGATTTGGTAAACAACTTGAGCTTTTGATCTGAAAATAAATAGCTTCCACGGAAATAGGACCAAAATATATTTTATTTCTCTGGCTCTGTCTCTCTCGTTTTCACTCAGAAACTCCAACTGCATACAAATAACCTCTCTCCACATTTTATCTGGGAGCACCTAGTGGGTATCTCACATGTGCTGAAGAAAATGTGAAGTCTCTTTCAGGCATAGTGCTTCTTGGTACTTCTCTATTAGGAATAGCCATGTTCCTGGCAGGAATTGCTGGTCCAAGTGCAAAGTTTCTCTCACTGATAAAAGAAGCCCACAATTTCTTTATCAGTAGATGGTACAAGTCTAGAGGAATGAATGATGCCTATTTTTTCTCTTTAATAATCAACTGGAAGGGTCCCGAAGGATTACTGCTTGGGCCCTAATGTGTTACAGAGTTCAGGGAAGCAATGTGTCCAGATTTTTCCTGCAATTCTCTCTTGCTTTCCTTTTGCCTTACACAGGATTCCACAGCATTTGGCAGGGCTGAGTTTGAGTAGAGGTCACCTGCAAATATATATATATATATTTTTTTTTCCTGAGGATGACTAAAAACATCTAATTACTGCTTCTTCACTTATATTTGTTATATCCTGGTAGGTTTTCTGCAATCTCCTTGAAAATGGATGCCCATTAAGTTCCCTTAACTAATTGGTTAGATATGCAAATTTCACTACAACATTCTCTTTCCCTCTGGAAAATTCAGACAATGTGCAAAGCTAATGCATGTGGTGGGCTCATCCAAACATTTGCCAAAAAGGACCCACATTTTATGAAAGCAGTGGTGCCAAATAAAAGGCAATGTCTTAAACTACAGTCCCTCTGTAGTTAAATCTAAAGGAAACATATTATTTCTTGTCAATAAATGTTATATATTCTTATGTCAGAATTTGGAGGAAAACAAAACATGAATGAAAATATGGCCTGTGTCATATTATGCTCATGATTATTAACCTGAGCTTAAGACAGATAGAGAGAAAAGAGATGGAATGGTATTTTAAATTTGAAATTCATTTGCTTTAACTGTTTATGCTGTGACAATATTTTGGTTGATTCCTTTTAAATTGAATAAAAATAATTATGTGAAATATTCAATTTTACAAAATTGGCATCACATTGTAAATTTAGCTTTATATTCTCATTTTTCACTTAAATTTATATTTGAGCATTTTCTATGTCATTAAACATTATTTGAAAATACATTTTAATGGCTTCATAATAGATTATTTTAAAGAAAAAATACCACATATTTAACTAATCTTCTATTGTTAGACACTTAAATTGCATCCAATTTTTCACTATTATTAAAAAAATATTTTAAACAGTATTATATGTAAGTTTTTGACTGAGTATCTCTGATTGTTGGTTTCTCTAGGATGGATTTCTTGGAATAGACTTACTACTCAAAGTTTATGGTATTTCTAAAGCTTCTGAAGATACGACCAACTTGCCCTCCCAAATGGGTTTATGCATTTACAGTTGGTTAAGTGCCTTTCAAAGCATTGATTCTAAGTCCAAAAAACTTTGAAACTCTCTGTTCTCCCTCATTCCAGAGCTGAAATGTCAAATCAGATGGTTCATTTATTTAGCTGACTTACTTTCCCAGAAGCATGCAAAAATGTGTTTGTTCCGACAAATTCTAGTCTTTTAACATTTCCCGTAGATTATTAAGATAACATGACCTAATAAGAAAATTCATTTAAAGGTGACAAATTTTGCCTCTGGTTGGGTGACCCAACTTACTCAGAAATATTTTCTTTCATTTTTGAGTGCCTATTTTGAGCAAACTTGCCAAGGTCCGTACAATTTTGGAAGGGAAGGATTATTGATCCTGTTCTTTGTATGAACGTTGAAGATGACACTTAGAAAGCTTTGTCCCATATGACATATATAATACATGGCAGAGTCATGATTCAAAACTCAGGTCTAATCCTATAGACTGGTAGAAAATGTTTGCAAATGATACAACCAACAAGGGCTATAGCTTCCAAAATAAACAGACTGCTTCTACAATTCAGTAACAAATAAACAACCAATCCAATTGAAAAGTGGGCAGAAGATCTTAATAGACATTTTTCCAAAGAAGACAAACAGATGGCTAATAGACACATGAAAAGATGCTCATCAGTGCTAATAATTACAGAAATGCAAATCAAAACTAAAACAAGGTATCACCTCATACTAGTCAGAATGACCATCATAAAAAAGTCCACAAACAATAAATGCTGGAGAGCATGTGAAAAAAAGGGAACTCACTTACATTGTTGGTGGAAATATAAATTTGTACAGTCACTACGGAAAACAGTATAGAAGTTCCACAAAAAGCTAAAAATAGAGTTACCATATGATCCAGCAATCCCACTCCTGGGCATAATCCCAGACAAAACTATAATTCAAAAAGATACCTGCATCTCTATGTTCAGAGCATCTTTATTTACAACAACAAAGACATGGAAACAGCCTAAACATCCACTGACAGCTCTATTTACAATAGCCAAAACATGGAAACAACCTCAAGGCCCACTGATAGATAAATGGATAAAGATGTGGTGTGTATACAGTGGAAGACTACTCAGCCATAAAAAAGAATGCAATAATGCCGTCTGCAGCAACATGGACGGACCTAGATTATAAGTGAAGTCAGAAAGAGAAAGACAAATATCATACGCTCTCCCTTATACATGGAATCTAAAATATGACACAAATTAACATATCTACTAATCAAAATCAACTTAGATGCAGAGTACAGACTTGTGGTTGTTAAGGGAGAGGGGAGATAGGGGAAGGAAGCACTGGGAATTTGGGTTAACAGATGAAAAGTATATATAAATAAATGGATAAACAATAACATCCTACAGTATAGCATAGGGAACTATATTCAATATCTGAGATACATCAAATGGGAAAGAATATGAAAATGAACATATGTATATATATATAAAACTGAGTCACTTTCCATACAACAGAAATTAAACACAACATTTTAAAATAAACTGCACTGCGTGCTAAGTTGCTTGTCATGTCCAACTCTTTGCAATCCCATGAACTGTAGCCCACCAGGCTCCTCAGTCCATGGGGATTCTCCAGGCAAGAACACTGGAATGCGTTGCCATGTTCTCCCCTCCAGGAAATCTTCCCAACCCAGGGACTGAACCTATGCCTCCTGCGGCTTCTGCACTGCAGGTGGATTCTTTCCTGCTGAGCCACCAGGGAAGCCCAAATCAACTATAGTAGTACTGTGTTAGTTGTTTAGTTGTGTCTGACTCTTTGTGATCCCATGGACTGTAGTGCACCAGTTTCCTCTGTCCATAGGGTTTTCCAGACAAGAATACTGGAGTGTGTTGCCATTTCTTCCTCCAGGGAATCTTCCCAACCCAGGGATTGAACTCATGTCTCTTATATCTCCTGCATTGGCAGGCAGGTTCTTTACCACTAGTGTCATCTGGGAACTCCCCCCCAAAATCAACTTTAATTCAATAAAATTAAAAGAAAACACAAACCTAGGTTTCTTTGTCTATAGAGTTTCTATAAATTCCTCTGTACTATACTTCATATCTAATTGGTGAATTTACAGTCTTCTGTGATATAAGTAAAGTTTCTGTAGCTGAATCCAAAGAATCTAGCATTACCAGGTTGGAGTGGAGGGATTTATTATTTCCCCTCTCCATTCAATCATTCACTTATTCAGCCCTGTTTATTCAGCTTCATCTATATGCCAGATCTTATGTGAAACACTGTTCTTTATGATACCTGGATTTGTATTTCAGGAAGCCCAAGTTTATTTTGATCAAGGAATATTAAATTTTCTACATCTGCTATGTCAAAAATGCAGCACAACAGCAAAGGTGAGTAGGCTCAAATAAATCCCAGGATCTGCTGATGTCAGTCTTGAAACTTTACATGCTCTGATTTTTCTCAATTAACATGGTGAATACTCTGAGGACCCTTTGCTACTGCTAATTATCAGGCCTCAGATTTTTCCCCATTTATTTTCTCTCAAGATACTTTTTTGCTTACAACCATATTGTTCAATGAGCTTAAGATAAGGGAATAGTAAAGTAATGTGGTGTATCAGAAAAATCCTACTACTAGCAAATGGAGAAAAATGGGGCTGAATCTGTATTGAAACCACACTTCGGGTGACATTGATTTGTATCCAGAAATGCCTAAAATGCTCTCTAGTGATTCTAAATACTTAAGAGCATATTCATTTCCTTCTAGAAGAAACCAAAATTACCCAGTAATTTAATTCTTATTGAACAAGAAAGGCACTCAGTTACACACACACATGCATATAAACTCACTGGTTTATCTTTGCCTGTTTCCATGTGCTTCAGAGTGAAAGGTTAGAAATATATTTGTGCAACATAAAATGAGGCAAACTTCAGTTATGGTTAGCGTGGCCTTGGGCTTCTTGGAATGTCAACTGATTCATCAAGGAGTTGTAGCCAACTTGCCTGTAACTGAATATTTTCTCCTAGAGAAACAGACTAATATCTATCATACCAACTTGCTGTTCTCAAGAACAGCAGTAAAACTACTGGCAGTATAGTAAGCTAAAAAATTTAAAAAGCGGGGGTTGGAAACTTTCACAACACATGTGTTCCTTCTCTTCACTCTTCCTTTTAGTCGGACTTTATTTCTATTCCTGACAAAGTCATTTATTGTCTCCTAAAGGTATTTTAATATATATAGATAATTAATATTCTTGTTTTACCTATAGCTAATGGTTGACAACTGACCTGTTTTGCTGATGAATGCCATCTAAAAATGTTTACTGTAGGATGTAAACTATATATACGAGTTCTATTTTTGAACAGTCAACACCTTTCTCATGTGAAAAGAAGACAGACTCAGAAGTACACCTATTAAAATAAGAGTGACCTTTGCTGGAAACTACTGTCTTCATCTTTTATTCAGAATGCATAGCTTTACTGCGAGAGAGAGGCCTTTCCGTTGCTACGAAAACTTCCCTTATGTAGAAAATTTTCCTTCCGGCTTCTTTGTAGAAAACAACCTACCTGGTTTGTACAAAAGAACACTGCTCTCTAGTGGAATAAGGGGAAAGAAATCCATTACCTCATTCACTCACTTTTCTTGCCTCCTTGGCTGCTGCTTACGAAAGGCGGCTGAGCTTTGTCCTGGACTTATGACATGTTATGATATATGGCTACAATTATTGTGATATTATACTGTGAAGTGGTTTTGCTCTTGTAATCAAGCAAAAATCTTTTTCCCCAAACCTTCTTTAGTAAATTGAAACCAGTAGGTCCATCCCTTCCTTCTTAGCTGCTGCCTGTACCCCCAAAGAAAAAAAGTCTGCAACTAATAATGATTTAATTTACACAGGAACTTGCAATAATTTAACTCACATCAGGTTAATTTGAAAGTGATTAATGGCAGCATTTATGGGGCTGGAAATTTTTAATAATGCTTTACTTGTGAATTTATGGCATTCATGTTGCAGACCGCAGGCTCCTTTTTTCTTGTGCTTATTGTCTATCTTCCCCATCCCCATAAGTGAAGTTCATCCCTCCTTTCCTATCCTCCCATGTGGTATGTATTGAGGAGAAAGGAATAAATGTTCAATGTCACACTTCCTGTCTCAGTGGGAAGGGCTACAAAATTAGTACAAGTTTGCTCAGATGGGGTATTCTTTGCCCTGGCATTATTGTTGCCATACACACTACTTTTTTTTTATACAGGAATAATAGGCTTCTTTCTGGTGTCCTTGATCACCATGTTCACACATTCTGAGCTAGCCAGCACAATATGTGACTTTCTGGATTTGCCCTAGTGGTTTCATACTGCTAGGCTGGAGCAAATGTATTTGGGAATGTTTATTAGCAATGCATTCCAAACAGATGCACACATTTTGAGAGATTAAACCTGAAGCCAGCAGTCCTCCAAAGATTTATCAACATGCCCCATGCCTAAAGCCCTGAAAAGGAACTTTGAATTGGTTCTTCTCTCCAATTTCTCCAACCCTGAGGTCAGAGGGAAGCCCTGCTAGGCTCAGAATCTTTATATGAAACTGCACATACATACCATCATGTCAAGTAAGGGTGCATAATTGCCCCCTCTCACCACTACCACTCTTAGATTCCACCCTTTTACTGACTAGCACTGCAGAGGATTTCAATTAAAATGTTTTTGAGACACAATCTGAAGAAGCAACTGTTTCAAAGGTGGTTGAGAATGAACAGGCCTCCACTTCCTTACACTCCTGCTGCTGCTGCTAAGTCGCTTCAGTCGTGTCCAACTCTGTGCAACTTCATAGACAGCAGCCCATCAGGCTCCCCTGTCTCTGGGATTCTCCAGGCAAGAACACTGGAGTGGGTTGCCATTTCCTTCTCCAATGCATGAAAGTGAAAAGTGAAAGTGAAGTCGCTCAGTCGTGTCTGACTCTTAGCGACCCCAAGGACTGCAGCCTACCAGGCTCCTCCGCCCATGGGATTTTCCAGGCAAGAGTACTGGAGTGGGGTGCCATTGCCTTCTCCATACTTACACTCCTAGTCACCAGTATATACCGAGGTTACCCATAGCCCACTCAGGTTCTGGTCCCATTCTGTTCTGGTTCTATGGGTCATTATATATAGTTGTGAGCAGCAAAAGTAAACAATAAAAAGATTAACAAGGTGTTTTATGACAGTGAAAAGTATACTTTTTCTAATATTTACTTTATCTCCACCTTTCATACCTGGGTAAAATTAATAATCTCTAACTAGAAACTCCCTCCAAAAAGCATTGATTAAACTCTGTCTTATAGAGAATATAGTAAATGATGCTTCTTTGAAAAGTCATCTTCTCCAAACAGATGCAAAGCTTAGCTTCAAAAGTATGATCTGTGGGACTTTTTGGTTACCATCTGCACGTGTGTATGAACAGTGGGGGACTTCCCTTGTGGCTCAGATGGTAAAGAAACTGCCTGCAATGTGGCAGACTCAGGTTCAATTCTTGGGTTGGGAAGATCCCCTGGAGAAGGAAATGGCAATTCACTCCAGTACTCTTGCCTAGAGAATTCCATGGACAGAGGAGCCTGGCAGGCTACAGTCCATGGGGTGGCAAAGAGTCGGAGAAGACTGAGCGACTACACTTGATCCTTGGTTCTATGAGCAGTGGGACACCATTGTTCAGCTGGTAGAAGCTGCCATTGAAGGTAGGCCTTGTGAAGTGGGAGGAAAGAGCACTGCAATGAGAGGTAGATTCAAGCCTTAGATCTTCCACCAGGACAAGCTGAGCTTTGAGTCAAGGCCCCTAATGCAATGCAGTATGTTCTCCTTTAAGAATTACCTACATTAAGAATTCTTAATGAAATTCTTGAGATGAAATAATGCAATGTGTGAGAGAGATAACATGATATACTACACATGTGGAGGAGTAATGAATACTATCCTGGTTCTATGCCAAAGAACCCAGATGAACCCACCTGTTTCAGAGTGTGTGAACTCTGGATTGGTTTCTCAATCTCCCCAAACTTGAGTTTCTGATTCAAGAAAATAGAAATAAGAATTATCTTACTCAAAGTGCTGTTGTGAGGCTGGAGATAACATATGCCAAGCGTCTGGTCTAGTAGTTGACACACAAAAGGGGCTGAACAAATGATAAGTGGGATAAAAACAAGTTGATAATAAGGGTTATAGATAGTGCCTGGCAGGTATCTAGTCTAGGTCTGGTCATGCAGCAGGTGCATATTAAACATTAAATGGGATTATAATGACAGTGATAATAATCACAATAAAACTCTTGTTACTGACAATGATGAAGACAATGATAATGACAAAGATTATGATGATGAAAGGAAAGAAATGCTGTACATGATAACTGGAAAATTTTATCTGGAAGCAATATGATGTAGTCAAAAAGTGAAGTGAATTTTGAGTTTGGAAACTGATTTGACTTCTTAGTCATATTTTGAACTTGTAAAAGTTATTAACTTCTCTGAGCCTAGATTTTTTCATCTGTATGAAGTCTGGTATTTCTTAGAAAGGAGATGTCATTAAAGCATGTAATCCTTCTGCTGCCATCTAATATATTCTGGATACACATTAGCCCCTTTCCCTCCTTCTGCCATTAACATACAGAGCCCAGCTCATTTTTTTTTCATTTTCTTTCAAGTTTTGGACACTGGTATACTCTGTACATTTTGGAGAGTAAACTGCTCTCAAAACTATATATACATAAATACACATACACACATATACACACACACACACACACACACACACTCATATATTATAAATTTTTATATGGTCATGTACTAAGATGTTAAATAATAAGTGAATTTTAAAAGTCTGATCCACACTAAAGGGTTTGTTTTTTCCATTCTTTTATAATACAAGTCTATATCTCATAAATTGGAGAAGGCAATGGCACCCCACTCCAGTACCCTTGCCTGGAAAATCCCATGGACGGAGGAGCCTGGTGGGCTGCAGTCCATGGGGTCGCTGGGAGAC
>NW_011494870.1:3293480-3308512 GCF_000754665.1 Bison bison bison | reverse complement strand
TGAATATATTAATTATATATATTAATTAAGATGATCTATATAAAGGTAAATATGCCTACTGTAATAAACAAACTTCCACATCACACTAATTTATCATAAAACATGTTGATTCTTCAAAGGCATAAAGTCTAACTGTGATAGGTTGCCATGGAGGACTCTGTTTCTTACAGGTTAAAACTATCTTCAACAAGAGGCTTGCAAGGGCATGTCAGGCACCAGTATCCAGCCAGCAAATGAGGGGAGAGAGAAGATCCTGTGAGGGAGGATTTGCACAGGCCAAGCCTGGAAGAACACAATTCACTCATATTCCACTCTCAAGTGCCAGTCATATGGCACTAGTTATATGCAGAGAGAGTAGTGAGAGCAAGACTATCTAGCTGAGAAGTCACTTTCCAGCAACAAACAAACTTTATGGAAGAAGAGTCTATGGTGGAGAGTTTGTCATGTTTGCCACAGTTAGCTTTCCTTGCCCTCAACAATCCATATCCTTCCTGCCAAACACAGTACACACTCTCCATCTCCCCAAGGCAGGCAACCCAATATCCACTTCATACTCTCCATTCAACTCAAAGTCCAGGATCTCCAGAAGATTCACAGTCCTCTTATTCATGTCCATTCCTGGCTTCTCAGGTCCAGTGGCCTAAGATCTGAAAGAACAATCTATCTGAAGTTTTCTACAGATTAGCCACTAAATAAAAATGAAGCAGATGGATACTCACCATGGAAACCAGTTTCAAATGGAAGATGTCAGCATAGCAACTGTGGAGACCTCCTACCTTGAGGGTAAGAAAGTTTCTTAAATAGCCCAAGATTCATGGATATACTCCCTCTTTCTTTGTTCTCCATGATCTGAGGCTCAGAACTATCTGAGGTTCTTCCTTGTCCATATTTAAAAAGGAAATTGGGACAAATGTACAACTTGGAGACTGAATAACTTCTGTGGACTATTTCTTATGCAAATGTGGTGTATCATGAATTGTTTTAAAGCTTGACAAATTAAAGGGGATTTTTAAAAGGTTAGTCACGTCGTCTCTTGGCAATATAATTTCTTCCACATATTATTAGAACTCTGATCCATTTCCTTATAGATGATTTCAAATTCCAGTAACATTTGACAAAGTTGAACTTCACCTGAGACATGAGATCATGAAAAAGAGTGATAATAAAGAAATCCCCCACCATTTTGTGTTCTGGGAAACAGCTTACTACAAAGGATCACTCTTCCCAATATGTTGTAGATAAGGGTGATCCTTGCTAAAGAAAGTAAGTATATTCCTAAACCCACTGTGAACCAGTATGACACATTAATGCATTTTATATTTATTTTAAGTGCATTTTATTTATTTATGAAAGACTGTGTAACCAAAATGGTTTTATTTAAAGGAAATGTTCTAATCTTACCCATAAATGATAAAATTCACACAATCATAAAACACACAAATAAGTAGCCTTTCAAAATTATTTCTATTGATAAAAATACAAGAAATCAACAAGAAAATGATTCATAAGGCAAATGATAGCTGAAAAAAATAATACAATGGATTTCCTGGTAAAAAACAAAAACCTAAAGTCAATAAGGAGATGAAGAATGGCTTCATAAACTGTGATCATAGCCCTAAACTGAAGAAGAGGTTTATGTATAAACCATTCAGAAAGGTTTCATTTGGTCATCTTCATCATAGCTCATGAATCCCTGCTTCAGAAAGGCAATAGTGCACACTATTTGAAACATATGAAATTAATGATTATGAGGCCCGTGATTTCTGCAGTTGCAAGTTAGCATCATTATTCCAGTTTTTGTACTCACATTCTTTATAATGAGCTTTGCATTTTCTTTGGGTAGATATATTTCAATTCCACATAGCTTAACAAGGAAATTGTGTTAGGATAATACAGGGATAAAAGGTGCCCCTTAATTTTCCTTTTTTGTTTGTTTGTTTGTTTTGTTCCTAAGGGAAAAATAAAGTATTGTATAATGTGAAAGTGAAAGTCGTTCAGTTGTGTCCGACTCTTTGTGACCCCATGGACTGTATAGTCCATGAAATTCTCCAGGCCAGAATCCTGGAGTGGGTAGCCTTTCCCTTCTCCAGGGGATCTTCCCAACCCAGGGATCGAACCTAGGTCTCCCGCACTGCAGGCAGATTCTTCACCAGCTGAGCCACAAGGGAAGCCCAAGAATACTGGAGTGGGTAGCCTATCCCTTCTCCAGGGGATCTTCCAGACCCAGGAATCGAACCAGAGTCTCCTGCATTGCAGGTGGATTCTTTACCAACTAGAAATAGTCAAATAAAACTTCACCAAAAAATATAGTGCAGTTTTTATGTTGCTATTATTGGTGTGTGCATGCTAAGTCACTTCAGCCGTGTTCAACTCTGCAATCCCATGGACTGTAGCCCACCAGGCCCCTCTGTCCATGGGATTGTCCAGGCAAGAATACTGGAGTGGGTTGCCATGCACAGGCCAAAATCAATCATATAAATAGACTTCTCTGTCACTCAAAAATGCTAGAATTTTAGGGAGGACACTACAAAGTTTCCTTTATTCTCCCAAGGTTTTTTGCCTTTAATTACCATATCAGTTATTAAAGAGGTAGGAGCTCAGGGATGACAGATGAACTTACTTCAAGGATGGACACTATATATAGTCTCCCCAGGTAGTGCTAGTGGTAAAGAATCCACCTGCCAATGTAGGATTTGCAAGAGACTCAGGTTCAAATCCTGGGTTGCGAAGATCCCTGGAGTAAGGAATGGCAACCCACTCCAGTTATTTTTGCCCAGAAAATTCCACGAACAGAGGAACCTGGCAGGCTACAGTCCATGGGGCTGCAAAGAGTCAGACACCACTGAGTGAATAAGTACACACACACAGACACTATATATACACGTACACAATATAAATATACTGTCCAAATTTTCTTATCTCAAACACTCTTGTTCCACAAACCAACAAAATATTAAAAATATTTGCACATTTCATGTTTCTAACTGTCTTTTAACCTTGAAATTGACACAAACGTCCATTAATGGGCCATGTGTTCCTGCTATGTGCTTCTGAAAATATAATCATTATATTGTCAGTATTTGGCAGCTACAAAAAAATTGTGCCTCTGCTCACACTTATCCTAACCCAGAAGTAAGCAAATGAAAACATCCTTTAAGCAATGAAACAGTAAAATCAAAAAAGTTCCATTCAGATTCCATGAAAATGCACAGCCGCTTTCATGCAGCAGCCTATTTAGTGCACAAGAACACAGGCAGCAGTACCAGGCAGCCTAAGTGTGACTTCAGGCCCCACCCCTTCTCTCTATGTGCACTGAGCAACTTATTTAATCAGTTCGTGCCTCTGTTCTTACCTATAAACTGGAGATGAGAATGGTAGTGGTTTAGTCATGTCCGACTCTTATGATCCCATTGACTGTGCCCACCAGGCTCCTCTGTCCATGGGATTCCCCAGGCAGCAATACTGGAGTGGGTTGTCATTTCCTTCTCCAGGGGATCTTCCTGACCCAGGAATCAAACCCGGTTTCCTGCATTGCAGACAGATGATTTACCAACTAAGCTATGAAGGAAGCCTGGAGATGAAAATAATGGTACCTATATCTAGTATATCTAGCCTATCCCTTCTCCCTGGATTGGGGAGATCTGCTGCAGAAGGGATAGGCTACCCACTCCAATATTCTTGGTCTTCCCTTGTGGCTCAGCTGGTGAGAATCCACCTTTAATGTGGGAGACCTGGGTTCGATCCCTAGCTTGGGAATATCCCCTGGAGAGGGGAAAGGCTACCCAACCCACTCCAGTATTCTGGCCTGGAGAATTACTCCATGGACTGTAAGTTCATGGGGTTATAAAGAGTCAGACACGACTGAGTGACTTTCACTCACATATCATGGCATTTTTTGAGGCCACAATGGTTAAGACATGCAAAGTGCTTCAGGAGTACCTAGCACAAAGGAAGTGCTTTTTAAAATGTCTTTTCTCCTCAATGTGTTATTATCATCATCACTATTACCATTATTATCGCTGTTATCATCATTATCACCATCACCATCATCATTCCTGGCCAGAAAGACTAACTTATAACTAGAGTAGATGCAGCAATATAATTAAAGATATAGATGAAAGTAGTTGATTACAGTAAGTCCCCAGGAGAAGGATGTATTCTAACAGTAAGAAAAAAAATCTAGAAAGACTACAAAGAAAGCCGGATGATGACAAATACACTAATTTATAGCCACTCCACGAGGTATCTTAGAAACAAACCTGTAGACATTCCCCTGTGACCCAACATCCCAAAATTCATTGAATATTTTTCACATCTTGGGACTCCTTTCAGGATGGACAACCAAGAAAAACAAGTTGATCCATTTATTATTATTCCTAGCTTATTTTTATAAATGGAAACATATTTGTTCTTAGAAAACAAAAAAGAATACAAATTTTATTCTCTTATGAAACAGTGCAGGGTTTAAAGAAACAAAAATTCTTACAGTTGTATTTTTGAGTACTACCCTTTTAAAGACAGAGTCATTGTTGTCCCACTTAGTACTGGTACCAGACCTTTGTTATTGGTTTTAATAATCCCAGTCTGGTTTGGCTTATTCCAGGTGTTAAAGCAGAGGTGCTAAATATATTATCAATACCTTCTTATTACATTAGAAAAACTTAGCATAGAAAAAAGGGTGGATGGGGATGTTGGGCAGATTTGAAATGGAAACCTGCTCTTCTGTTTCTGACAGACTTTGAACAAGGTATTTAACATCTTTCATCATTTGTCTTCTTGACTATAAATTGGGAGAATGATATAATTTATAAAATTAAAAGAGAATAAATAAAATACTCTAAGTAAAATCATTGGCACATTGGCAAATCTCAATAAATATTAGCTCCAATCCACTGCCCCCGCTGGCTTTTCTGAAAATCAACCACCATCAAAGATACTTGTAAATTGCCCTAGTAGGACCAGGTTAATTACATTTCTGTTCATTCTCCTGATTCTATGTCTTTTTAGCTATTACTTTTAATTATGAATAAACCCTTAAACAAAAATGCAATTCAAATTAAGGAAATCAAACCAATATTTATGGAGCAATTCCCTCATGTTAAGTACGGTGTTTAATTATCTAGTCAATTTTATGAGATTTGTATTATTATCCCAAAGAACTGATAAGATCAAGGCTTAAAGTAATTCATCTGACATAGTTATAAGTCTTAGAATAGAGTTTTATACTCCTAGCCGACTTCAAAGTTGTCTAGGCTTTTCTAGCTTTCTCCAGGAGTTCGGAACTCTTAAAAGTAAAGGGCATTTTTTTTTTTCTATTTAACTTAAATTGAGTGATGTATTTCTTGCAATGAGATAGATGTTAATCTAACTTTCTGGAATACAGTAGTAAACCAAAGAAAGAGGCCTTGCTGAAATGGGGCTTACGAACATTGGAAGGAGAGGGAGATCAGACAGTTTATAACATCTATTTTCTATTATATAGAGTATACAAAGACTCTCCATTAAGGTGCCTTTCTAGCAGAGATGCAAATAACATAAGGAGCAGACATCACAATATCCGGTAGAGGAGTCTTCCATGCAGACCATGAGCTAAAGGTTGCACGGTACAAGTCTGGCCGTCACGTTTGTGGAACTGAGATGAGGCCAGTGGAGTGAAGCAGATGGTCAAAAGTGGTGAGTGGTAGGTCATGAAGTAAACATTAGTGCTGCCTGAAATTTTTAATGAGACTGTACAGGTCATGTGAAGGACTTCTGCTTTATTTCAGTAAGATGAGAAATATCCCCGTAATGGAGAATTGATGAGAGGAGTTATATGATCTGGCTGATAGGAAGAGAACAGACTGTGAAGGGAACAAAAACATAGAGACTAGGAAATTGTTGCCATACTAGGAAATGCTATTAGTAGGAATTATTACAATACAAGGAAATCAGATTATTTTCTTCAATTTATCTCCAAATCATTATTCTTTCTTCTTTTACCACTTAATTTAACCAAACTTCACACTTCTCATTTCCTCTGGTACTTCCAATCTCTACACATCAAAATGCCTTACAAGATATCAAGATTTACTATAAAGTCTAGAAATTAAGAGAGTGAAGTACTGATGTAAAGTTTTCTATCTGTGCAAGGCCAATTGCTCCAGCCACACTGGTCTCCTTGCTGATTCAGAGGAAGATCCACACAAAATCAATATGTGACAGAAGAAACATCACAAATGAGTGGGAGAGGATTGACAGTATGTAATTCCAGGACAACTGTTCATATGTGTGGGGGGAAATTTTTGATCTCTACTGTATGTCATTTACAAAAATTAATACCAAGAATTTGAACAACATAAATGAGAGAAAAATTTCCAACAAATCTGAAAACTTATTTTAAAAATATGAGAGTGGGAGGCTATTTTTAAGATTTCAAGGTAGGAAAACTCTGCCTAAATAAGATGCTCAAATATATAAACCATGAATTAAAAAAAATTGACTCCCCTCCTATCAACTTTATTCTTTCAGACCTTATATTGCAGATTGGCAAAAACAGGTTCCTGTCCTGCTGGACCAGGACAGATTTATTCACTGTGCAGAGAAATTATAACAGTGAAATATCTAGTTATAGGGTTTTATGCTCATTGGTAATACATACAACAGTTTAGACTGTCTTTTGTTAAATGAAAGGAAATTTTTCTTAATGATCCATTGAGAAATACAGTTTCTATAACTGACATCTAAACACTTTCAATTTATCTATAAAATACATAGACAATAATACATTTTATACCTACTTTATAAAAATTAAAGTCTGGTAAGATTATGTAAGTTTAAATGCTTTGGGATGTTTCAAGCATTAAAAAAATAACAACTATTATTAACATTAAGTCAAATATAGGTTAAAAGTAGAGATCTAAGGCATGCATTAGGAAAACCGTTAAATTTTGAAAGTCACTTCTCTTTAGGTTTTCTGGTTAGCTGAGACAAAACTGGGAAGTCCTTATTTATCAAATAAATTGTTTTTTTCCCTCTACTTCATTCTACTAGAGTAGATTTGGCCAGTTACTATTTTGACAGATATGTAATCTCTCTGGATAAAATGTAACCACAGTGATTATTCACATTAAGCCCTCGATTTTGCCAAAAAACGGAAAACGTGAGAGAGATTTCTAAAACGTTAGACACATGGGAGCCACAATTTTTCTCAATTGCATTTTCTTTTTTTTTCTAAAGTATTCAAACTGCTTTGGATGGGATATTGTTTTGTGCATTTGAATGAGATAAGTCACTCATATAAGCAGATGATCCCAGAATGTAGTTTGATGAGCAACCACAAAGCATCAGAGAAAATACACACATACACACACACACACTGTGGCTATGTCTCAGTAAACAAGCCAAAACAACAAAGAACTGAGATATTTAGTAAGATGATTACCAAAACACAGTCCACTTTTGTTGATATAACTGATACACTTTAGACAGAATTGTTATGTGTGCTTAGATGACAATGTGGAGATGTGAGACAGCCAGGAAAAGAAGACAAGGTAGGGAATGAGGGCCTATTGAACTACTATGGGAAGCAATAAACCTAGGTATAATATTAATAGATCAAGGGCATATGAATTGCAGGTTTCCTCCTAGCTTACACTGCCATCTAGATAGGCCCATGGTAGCTAGAAGCAGAAATACAGTGTCACGTGACATCAAGTTGTACATCCTATAATCCTCAGTGGTAACTGAAAGAAATCTCCCTCAAGATCAAGATGTATTAAAGATGGTTTATGATCCCCAGGACAAAAGCTTGGTATGGTTGGTACCAGGCGTTGCGATTCCCTTCCCCTTTTTTGCTTTTGTCCAGACAGCAAATGCCCAAGAAAAACACTTAACTGCCCAGAATTCCTTGCAGCTAAGAGGAGGCATGTGATTCATTCTGACCAATGAGATAGAAATGGAAGTCTGTCTGCCTGAAGAATAAACTCTGTATTTTTTTCATGTTAAAAATGAAAACTTGGCTGGCCACCCTTTGCCTTTTGCCTCTTACTCTTCTTTCTCTATGGAGCCTGGATTCAAGGTTAAGACTAGTGGGGCAGAGGGTTAGAAGGAGGGAAATCCCTCTCTGCCTCCAGATTTTGATTAATGTAAGAGCAAACAAAAACCTCTATTTGATTCAGCCACAAGAGTTGGATTTTTGTTACATGCCACTGAACAAAATCTTATGTGACACAGCAACCAGAGGTTCATTACAAATGAGTGTTTCTCATTATCTTACAGTGTGATATTCTTAGCAATGGAGATAATTTGGAGTAATATTAAATTACATGGTTAGAAGAGTAGCTTTCAGTTATCATTCAGTCTTGATTACTTTGAGGAGGAAAGTCTCAGTTTAGTGCTTGTATGTCTTAAACAGCTCTCTAAAACTTGTTTTTCTCCCTTGCAGCAAACTGAGATACACTTTAGGCTAAGGACCTTTGTTAAGCATCATTATCTAGCTAAAATTTAATAGCACTGTTTTGTTCCATTAAGTCTGGTTTATAGTTACCTTCTCATTATCGATAGTGTTACTGCATCTCCATTCATGACAATGACATAAAGTTTCTTTATAAAATATATTCATATAAAAAATGTGAATTGATTTGAAGAAAAATACTAATACAAACAAAAGTGATACACAGGGAATTTTTTTTTTTTTAAAAGAAAGACAGTGGTATAGAAATGACTACAGTTGAGCCCTAGATAAACAACCCTGCCTATAAAAGTAACGGCAGACTCACTAACACTTTTGGGTTATATCCTATTTGACAATTTAAAACAGCCTTGACAGAATTCACCCTGTTGGTCAAATATCCTCAGTACTGAAAATGAACCAACACAGGAAAAGCTATATGCAAAATTTCTTTACCTTCCCATAAACTTGTGACTATAAACAGGATGCTTCAGGCCTACTATGTCCTCATCTAGACTGTTACTAAAATCTCAGTCCAAATTTTATCCTCTTTAATCCTAAAAAATTATTCCACAGTGTTTCCTATATGGATGATCAATCAATATTTGTACAGTTTCAGTTACTGCAAAGAAGGATTGCTACAGGAATATTCTATTGGGCTAAAATTGCAGATTCATCACCTAGGATCATCTATTCAATAACTTGAAACTTATTAAAATTTGAGAGTGAATGTTGTATGTCAACACTCTGGTCATCTCTCTGTTCATTTGTTTGAAGCAGCAAGTTTGGCTGCTAATACAAATATTATTTGCTGTTGCAAGCTCCCTTATTTGAGAAATTCGAGGTTTTAGTTATTAGGCATAATCTTATAAGAAAAAGAAATCAAAGCAAAGGTCAAACTGTGGATGAAAATTCAAAACCAAAGCTCTGCAACTATGGAAAAGGAAAGCTTAAAATTAAGAATCACAGATTCTCTGATTTTAAAGTTTTGGTAACAATAACCCTGTGTATGAGACAGCAAAAGAGACACTGATGTATAGATCAGTCTTATGGACTCTGTGGGAGAGGGAGAGGGTGGGGAGATTTGGGAGAATGGCATTGAAACATGTATAATATCATGTATGAAACGAGTCGCCAATCCAGGTTCGATGCATGATACTGGATGCTTGGGGCTGGTGCACTGGGACTACCCAGAGGGAGGGTATGGGGAGGGAGGAGGGAGGAGGGTTCAGGATGGGGAACACATGTATACCTGTGGCGGATTCATTTCGATATTTGGCAAAACTAATATAATATTGTAAAGTTTAAAAATAAAATAAAATTAACAAAAGAAAAAAAAATAAAGTTTTGCCAAATGTCTTCTGTATTCACTGCAGTGCTCAAATAATTATCACATCGAATTTCATAACAAAGGCCTTGGAAAGACTGAAAACTTGTCTAGTACTTATACACACTCCTGATAATTTTATTATGACAGTAATTTGTTCAAATATAAGCTATGTGTTTCTTCCTCTTGTTGATTCTTATCATTCTACCTTAAAAATGGACATCTACAGTGAAGTTACAGGAAGAGAAGGGTGATGGGTTACTGTATAAGAAAAGGACATAGAAAATAATTCAAATGATAAAAGAATAAGGCTGGAACTGTGGCTTGGATCTGAGGCATGCAGGACAGTGCAGAGGATAAATGGCAAAGAATTACCACCTTTGGGGCTAATGCAGGAGCCAAGGGCACAGGCAGGGCTGGTGAATAGGTCTATAGCTTCAGATCTGGTGCTAAAAGGAAAATGGGAACTAGATAAATTCTCCAAGAAAAGCTGCCTTACAGATTACATCTTAATTCTAAAATACTGGCCTTGAGATATCCAGTTAGGTGAAGATTATACAATAGCAAGGGACTGTGAAATGGTATGGACCTAACAGAAGCAGAAGATATTAAGAAGAGGTGGCAAGAATACACAGAAGAACCGTACAAAAAAGATCTTCACTACCCAGATAATCACGATGGTGTAATCACTCATCTAGAGCCAGATATCCTGGAATGTGAAGTCAAGTGGGCCTTAGAAAGCATCACTATGAACAAAGTTAGGGGAGGTGATGAAATTCCAGTTGAGCTATTTCAAATCCTGAAAGATGATGCTGTGAAAGTGCTGCACTCAATATGCCAGCAAATCTGGAAAACTCAGCAGTGGCCACAGGACTGGAAAAGGTCAGTTTTCATTCTAATCCCAAAGAAAGGCAATGCCAAAGAATGCTCAAACTACCGCACAATTGCACTCATCTCACACACTAGTAAAGTAATGCTCAAAATTCTCCAAGCCAGGCTTCAGCAATACGTGAACCGTGAACTTCCAGATGTTCAAGCTGGTTTTAGAAAAGGCAGAGGAACCAGAGATCAAATTGCCAACATCCACTGGATCATGGAAAACAAGAGAGTTCCAGAAAAACATCTATTTCTGCTTTATTGACTATGCCAAAGCCTTTGACTGTGTGGATCACAATAAACTGTAGAAAATTCTGAAAGAGATGGGAATACCAGACCACCTGACCTTCCTCTTGAGAAACCTTTATGCAGGTCAGGAACCAACAGTGAGAACTGGACATGGAACAACAGACTGGTTCCAAATAGGAAAAGGCGTACATCAAGGCTCTATATTGTCACCCTGCTCATTTAACTTATATGCAGAGTACATCATGAGAAACGCTGGGCTGGAAGAAGCACAAGCTGGAATCAAGATTGCCGGGAGAAATTTCAATAACCTCAGATATGCAGATGACACCACTGTTACGCAAGAAAGTGAAGAGGAACTAAAAGGCCTCTTGATGAAAGTGAAAGTGGAGAGTGAAAAAGTTGGCTTAAAGCTCAACATTCAGAAAATTAAGATCATGGCATCCGGTTCCATCACTTCATGGGAAATAGATGGGGAAACAGTGGAAACAGTGTCAGACTTTATTTTTTGGGCTCCAAAATCACTTCAGATGGTGATTGCAGCCATGAAATTAAAAGACGCTTACTCCTTGGAAGGAAAATTATGACCAACCTAGTTAGCATATTCAAAAGGAGAGACATTACTTTGCCAACAAAGGTCCGTCTAGTCAAGGCTATGGTTTTTCCTGTGGTCATGTATAGATGTGAGAGTTGGACTGTGAAGAAGGCTGAGCACCGAAGAATTGATGCTTTTGAACTGTGGTGTTGAAGAAGACTCTTGACAGTCCCTTGGACTGCAAGGAGATCCAACCAGTCCATTTTGAAGGAGATCAGCCCTGGGATTTCTTCGGAAGAAATGATGCTAAAGCTGAAAGTCCAGTACTTTGGCCACCTCATGCGAAGAGATGACTCATTGGAAAAGACTCTGATGCTGGGAGGGATTGGGGGCAGGAGGAGAAGGGGATGACAGAGGATGAGATGGCTGGATGGCATCACTGACTCAATGGACGTGAGTCTGAGTGAACTCCGGGAGTTTGTGATGGACAGGGAGGCCTGGCATGCTGCAATTCATGGGGTCGCAAAGAGTCGGACACGAGTGAGCAACTGAACTGAACTGAACTGTGGGTTGACCAGAGGTTAAGAGGTACTGTGATTCTGACCTTCTGTCGTGCCCAGCACCCACTGCATTATGTTAACTCTCAGACTTCAATGCCACTTGGGGAAAAGAGCTCTTAGGCTCCAAACTGAACCCTATCATTTCTGGCTGGGCTAATCTTCTACAGTCTAGACAGTGAATGGTTAATGAATGGTGAAAGTCGCTCAGTCATGTCCAACTCTTTGAGACCTCATGGATTTGTCCATGGAATTCTCCAGGCCAGAATACTAGAGTGGGTAGCCTTTCCCTTCTTCAGGGGATCTTCCCAACCCAGGGATCAAACCCAGGTCTCCCACATTGCAGGCGGATTCTTTACCAGCTGAGCCACAAGGGAAGCTCAGTCTAGAGAGTAGTCCTGGACTACTGTGAATCAGTCTGACAAGCTGAATACAACCTCATCTTTGCTCTACCATCTTTAGAGTCAAGTCAAGTGGCTGGTTCTACAAAAGTTGGAAATTTGGGCACATGTATCTGAGAGACAAGTAGCTGGTAAACAGTAATCACTGTCCTGGGAGAAAACACAGCTTAGGACAAAAGATAATTAAAAACTAGGAAGGAAGTGATTTGAGTAAGCATGGGCAAAGCAGAGATCACAAAAAGCAACAGTAACTCCTAGTGGGTTTCTGTTCTTATAGGTAGCTTGATCATATTTCAGCTAGACTAGAAGTGTCTCCTAGTCTAAGGTGCCTTGAAAATAAGATACAGTTGGGAGCACTGTCTCTTCTGTACAATAATGCTCATTATCTATTCAGAAATAATATTGTCCTGATATATCTAAAACTGTCGTAAAGTAACAAGATCATTCAAGCTTAGTTGGGTGTACTTGTATGAGCATGAATGTGAGCTTTAAAAGAGACATAATACATATGAATAGATGAGAACAGCAGGTTTTTTTTTAAACCTTCAGGTTACATAAAAGAGTGATTGCTGAGTAAATGTGCGGCTGCTGACTATTGGGATGCCGAGCCAGTTTTGAATATTTAAGCAATAATTGACACTGTCTTCAAAGCGATGAATGGCTCCCATGTTGAGACCACATATTGTTATGTTTACTTAGAGGCTGAGTTGATGATAGGCTTTATATTACACGCAGGAAAGAAATGAGAGTCTCTGAAAGATGTTTCATACTAATATTATTGTCAACACACACAGAGAGACTGGCTTCTGATACAAACTTTACAGATTTCAAACTCTTCATGAGGAATTAGAATTAAGTTTTAATTGAATCCTTAATTAGCTTTATCTAAAAATATTTGGGAACTGATTCATGGTATAGAAATTTGTTCAGATTAATGTTATAGGGGAGGAGGAAGGATTTTTTTAATATTCAGAAGAGAATATCCTGACATTCAGATAGGCTCCTTTTGAATTATAACCTACAATTTGTAAACATCTATAAAATAACCACATATTTTAAGTCTCATATATATAAGGAAATATGATTAGATTAATTCTTTCTGTCACTTAAGCATTCATTTTGTTTTGTTTTGTTTTGTTTGATCACACAGCATGGCATGTGAGGTTTTAGTTTCCCAATCAGGGATCGAACGCACACCCCCTGCACTGGAAGTGCAAAGTCTTAACCAAAGGACCACCAGGAAAGTCCCATCTGTCACCTAAGTGCTTTACTTTGGTTCGGAAGCATGGTCCAAGAGGTGAGGTAAACGTGGCAGTAAGAGATATCTAGGAAACTTCTGAGTGAGTGAAGTAAACACTAAGAAAAAGACCAGACATTCTGAGCTATCTTCTAGACAGTTCTCCACCTGCAACTCAGTTTATTTACTGTTTTTGTTTTATATACATTCTATGCAGCAGAATGACTACTCTTACATACTGAATTCACTAATTAGAGAATGTTAGAGTCAATGTTTAGACAATCTAGATGTTCCCCCGCAATGTGTAATAACCAGTTGGTAAGTGTAAATTAACAATATAAATTGAGTATGCTAACGTAAGTGAAATAAAGTGATCCACAGACACTCTAAGGTTAAAAGGTGACCCCAGAGGCCAACTGCTTTCTATATTTCATAGGTGTGAATTACCAAAAAATAATGGAGCAGAACTGAAGTTTCAACCTTAGATATATCTTTAGATGTATCCATGGTAAGAATATTAGTATGAACATCTATGCTTGGAATATTCTTAGAGAGCTCACTGACCCTTGCTCTTCTCTTGAAAATGTAATTTATTGGGTGTTGTGAATTTAATTCACCTAAAGCTCCCAAGTGTACCACCTCTCTTTCATGCAACTCAATTTGGCCAGCTCACTCTCTCTGCTGAGACCATGAAGATCCTTTTAAGCCTCTGTCATTCTTAGCACATGAAGGTATTTCATATCTTCTTTAAAACGACCATATCTATTTTAGGCATAGCTCTATCTTGATATGGAGAGCTTCTTATAGGCAAATAGAAGTTAAGTGGGATTATTTAGGACTGATACATTTTTTAAAGATTTTATAACCATGACATTAACATGAAAATATAATCTTTCTTTAAAATACCCTACTAGTCATTCTCAGATAAGATGGGAGAACATAGTATTATATTTATTCCAAGGCAGTCAAATATTAAGCTAGTGAAAAAGAGCAGGTTAGGACTGCTACACAAACATTGATAATTAAATTTTAAAAATATCTTAACAGAGAACTATATAGTCATAAGTTTTTAAAGAACAGCCCATAAATTATGATTTAAACAAAAATTTCCAGGAGGCTGTGGTTTTTTATCACAATAGTTATTTTTCTCCACTGCTTACTTGCTCTCCTATTTTCTCACATTGAGTAATCCTTATAACAATCATTTTATTTTCTCAGTAATTTAGAAATTTGTAATTTAGTAATTTGTGTGCTGTCTACACACAAATAGGAAAAGGAGTATGTCAAGGCTTTATATTGTCACCCTGAGTATTTAACTTATATGCAGAGTACATCATGAGAAACGCTGGGCTGGAAGAAGCACAAGCTGGAATGAAGATTGCTGGGAGAAATATCAATAACCTCAGATATGCAGATGACACCACC
>NW_011494870.1:3285548-3293380 GCF_000754665.1 Bison bison bison | reverse complement strand
GCTGGGAGAAATATCAATAACCTCAGATATGCAGATGACACCACCCTTATGGCATAAAGTGAAGAGGAAATAAAAAGCCTCTTGATGAAAGTGAAAGAGGAGAGTGAAAAAGTTGGCTTAAAGCTCAACATTCAGAAAATTAAGATCATGGCATCCAGTCCTATCACTTCATGGGAAATAGATGGGGAAACAGTGGAAACAGTGTCAGACTTTATTCTTTTGGGCTCCAAAATCACTGCAGATGGTGATTGCAGCCATGAAATTAAAAGACACTTACTCCTTGGAAGGAAAGCTATGACAACCTAGACAGCATATTCAAAAGCAGAGACATTACTTTGCCAACAAAGGTCCGTCTAGTCGAGGCTATGGTTTTTCCAGTGGTTATGTAGGGATGTGAGAGTTGGACTGTGAAGAAAGCTGAGTGCTGAAGAATTGATGCTTTTGAACTGTGGTGTTGGAAAAGACTCTTGATTGTCCCTTGGACTGCAAGGAGATCCAACCAGTCCATCCTAAAGGAGACCAGTCCTGGGTGTTCATTGGAAGGACTGATGCTGAGGCTTAAACTCCAATACTTTGGCCACCTCATGTGAAGAGTTGACTCATTGGAAAAGACCCTGATGCTGGGAGGGATTGGGGGCAGGAGGTAAAGTGGATCACAGAGGATGAGATGGCTGGAGGGCATCACCAACTCGATGCACATGAGTTTGGGTGAACTCCAGGAGTTGGTGATGGACAGGGAGGCCTGGCATGCTGAGACTCATGGGGTTGCAAAGAGTCAGACATGACTGAGGGACTGAACTGAACACATGTCCATATCTATCATGCTTGTGTTTCTACATCCTTGTCTCTGATTTGTATTATTATTCTGCTGTATTCAAGTTTCAAACTATCTTAACATGAGACAAAAAATTAAGTAAAGCCTTCCTCTAAATTTCCTCAAAAAGCTGATGAATACAAGGGTTAACAACATATGGCTCCACAAATAAGCTTCTTTTGTCTCCTTCACAGGGTGTGCACATCTTAAACTGTCTTCAACTTGCTATTTTACAGGCACAGAAGCCCCTCCTGAAGAAAACAACACTCACAGAGAAAGCCTGGTAACAAGGTCCTTGATTTGAGCACTACAGTTTCCCCTCAGATTTTCTGCTCTTCCAGGGATCAACACCTGCAAATCATTTTTTTCCAAGTGTCAATCATGCAAATGGCATCTATTCTTTCATTTATTCATTCCCCAATGGGAATTTTGAAAAAGGGGATTTCCTATTTTATTTGCTTCTAGAAGGAATTTTTTTAAAAAAATAAGAAAAGAATAAAACCCCTAGGAATATATCTACCTAAGGAGGTAAATGACCTGTACTCGGAAAATTATACATACGATGCTGATGAAAGAAATGGAAGACACCAAAAACAGATGGAAAGATAACAATATTATTGGATTAGAAGAATTAATGTTGTTAAAATAACCATATTACTCAAGGCAATCTACAGACCCAAGGCAATCCCTATCAAAATACCAATTGCATTATTCACAGAACTAGAACCATTTTAAAATTTGTATGGAAACACCTGAATAACCAAAACAATCTTGAGAAAGAATAACAGAGCTGTAGGAATCATGCTCCCTGATTTCAGACTATATTGCAAAGCTACAGTTAATCAAAACAGTATGGTACTGGCATAAAAACAGACACACAGATCAACAGAACATAATAGAGAGCCCAGAAATAAGCCCACACACTTATGGGTAATTAATCTATGACAGAGGAGGCACAAATACACAACAGAAAAAAGACAAGCCTGTTGAATAAGTGGTGCTATAAGTAAAAGAGTGAAATTAGAACATTCTCTAAAACCATACACAAATATAAACTCAAATAAATTAAAGACCTGAATATAAGACCAGATACCATAAAACTCCTAGAGGAAAACATACACAGAACACTCTTTGACATAAATCATGGCAATATTTTTTTTTTTTGGTATCCATCTCCTAAAGTGAAGAAGATAAAGGCAAAAATAAATAAACGGGACCTAATTAAACTTAAAAGCTTTTTCATAACAAAGGAAACTATCAGAAAACCAAAAGAGTCTGCTGAATGGGAGAAAATATTTGCAAACAATATGATTCACAAGGTGTAAATATCTAAAATACACAAACAGCTCATACAACTCAACATCAAAAAAAAAAGAAACAATAAAAAATACAGAGAAGAACAGGAGAGAATTTTTTCCAAAGAAGACATACAGATGTCCAACAGACACATGAAAAGATACTCAACACTGCTAACCATCAGGGAAATGCAAATAAAAGCTACAATGAGGTATCGCTTACTCCTGTCAGAATGGCTATTATCAAAATGACCACAAATAACAAATGCTGGCAAAGATATGGAGAAAAGGGAGTTCTATACACTGTTGTTGGGAATGTAAATTGGTGTAGCCATTCTGCAAAACTAAAAACTATGAAGGTTTTTTAAAAAACTAAAAATAGAACTACCATATGAATCAACATTTCTACACCTAGGTATATATCTAAAAAGAGAAAAAAAAAACCCACAAATTCAAAATGATATGCACCCTAGTGTTCACATCAGTATTATTTGCCATTGCCCAGAAATGGAAACAACCTAAGTGTCCATAAGCAGATGAATTCATAAGGAACTGTGGTGTGTTTGTGTATATATATAAACACATACACACAATAGAGTAATACTCAACAATAAAAGGGGTTTCCTGGTAGCTCAGATGGTAAAGAATCTGCCTGCAATGCAGGAGATTCAAGTTTGATCCTGGGTTAGGAAGATACCCTGGAGAAGGAAATGGCAACCCAATCCAGTATTCTTGCCTAGAGAATCCCATGAACAGAGGAGTCTGGTGGGCCACAGTCTATGGGGTTGCAGAGAATTGGCACGACTGAACGACTAACACACAAACATAAAAAATAATGATATTTTGACATCTGCAGTAATATGGACGGACTTGGCTAAGTGAAAGAAATCAGACAGAGAAAGACAAATATGCATGATATCACTTTTAGTGGAATCTAAAAATATAAGAAACTACTGAGTATAACAAAAAAGAAACAGAATCACAGTGTAGAGAATAAACTAGTAGTTACTAGTGAGGAAAGGGAAAGGAGGAGAGGCAATATAGGGGTAGGAGATTAAGAGATACAATCTAGTAAGCATAAAATTAACCTTAAGAATATTTAAGAATATACTCTACAACATGGAAAATATAGGTAAAATTTAATATGAACAAAGATATTGGAGGTGATGGAATTCCAGCTGAACTATTTTAAATCCTAAAAGATAATGCTGTTAAAGTGCTGCTCTTTTTTTTTTAATTAATTTTATTTTATTTTTAAACTTTACATAATTGTATTAGTTTTGCCAAATATCAAAATGAATCCACCACAGGTATACATGTGCTCCCCATCCTGAACCCTCCTCCCTCCTCCCTCCCCATACCATCCCTCTGGGTCGTCCCAGTGCACTAGCCCCAAGCATCCAGTATCGTGCATTGAACCTGGACTGGCAAAGTGCTGCTCTTAATATGCCAGCAAATTGGGAAAACTCAGCAGTGCCCACAGGACTGGAAAAGGGGTCAGTTTTCATTCCAATAACAAAGAAAGACAATGCCAAAGAATGTTCAAACTACCGCACAACTGCACTCATCTCACATGCTAGCAAAGCAATGCTCAAAATTCTCCAAGCTAGGCTTCAACAGTACATGAACCAAGAACTTCCAGATGTTCAAGCCGAATTTAGAAAGACAGAGGAACCAGAGATTAAATTGCTAACATCCGCTGGATCATATGAAAAAAGCAAGAGAATTCCAGAAAAAAACAGCTACTTTTGCTTAATTGACTACTAAAGCCTTTGACTTTATGGATTACAATAAACTGTGGAAAATTCTTAAAGAGATGGGAATACCAGACCACCATACATGCTTCCTGAGAAATCTATATGCAGGTCAAGATGCAACAATTGGAAACTGGACATGGAACAACAGACTGGTTCCAAATTGGGAAAGGAGTATGTCAAGGCTGTATATTGTCACCCTGCTTATTTAACTTATATGCAGAGTACATCATGCGAAATGCCAGGTTGGATGTAGCACAAGCTGGAATCAAGACTGCCAGGAGAGATATCAATAACCTCAGATGTGCAGATGGCACCACTGTTATGGCAGAAAGCGAAGAGGAACTAAAGAGCCTTTTGATGAAAGTGAAAGAGGAGAGTGAAAAAGCTGTCTTAACATTCAAAAAATGATGTTCATGGCATCTGGTCCCTTCACTTTATGGCAAATAGATGAGGAAACAATGGAAACAGTGACAGTGAGAGACTTTACTTTCTTGGGCTCCAAAATCACTGCAGATGGTGACTGCAACCATGAAATTAACAAAAGCTTACTCCTTAGAAGAAAAGCTATGACAAATCTAGACAGCCTATTAAAAATCAGAGATGTTACTTTGCCAACAAAGGTCCATTTAGTCAAAGCTGTGGTTTTTCCAGTAGTCATGTATGGATATGAAAGTTGGACCATAAAGAAAGCTGAGTGCGGAAGAATTGATGCTTTCGAACTGTGGTGTTGGAGAAGACTCTTGAGAGTCCCTTGGACTACAAGGAGATCCAACCAGTTCTTCCTGAAGGAAATCAGTCCTGAATATTCACTGGCAGGACTGATGTTGAAGCTGAAACTCCAATACTTTGGCCACCTGATGCCAAGAGCAGACTCATTAGAAAAGACCCTGATGGTAGGAAAGATTGAAGGCAGGAGGAAAAGGGGACAACAGAGGACGAGATGGTTGGATAGCATCACCAACTCAATGGACATGAGTTTGAGCAAGCTCTGGGAGATGGTGATGGACAGGGAAACCTGGCATGCTGCAGTCCATGGGATTGCGAAGACTTGGACATGACTGAGCGACTAAACTGAGCTGAACTGATAACTGGAATACAACCTTTAAAAATTGTGAATCACTTTATTATGCACCTGTAACTTATGTAATGTTATATAGCAACACAAATAAAAAATAAACAAAAAAGAATTTTCTGGTTGTCAGAAGATATATAAAAACTACTCTAAATTGGTGATTTCCGAGTGAAGCCATTAATCAGCTAACCTCTGCCACTAGGGCACTTCCTGGCCCCCCTCAACAATAATACCAATAATGCCTTTTCACTAGAGTGCAGTCCTGTGCAGTTCCCAGACTGGTCCTGACCTGTGAGGACACTTATTAAAACCATTAGGGAGCATTAAAACCTCATTAAAACCTGGTAGTGTGTGTGAAGCTTGTAATCAACATCGTCTGCTCCAGAGATCTGACAATGGGACTGCCTGAAGCAAACTCTGAACCCTGGGGCTGGCTGAGCCATGCACACACAGATTGATCTTGTCCACGTTAGACTGTGGCCTTAAAAGTCCCTTATGTCTCTACATCTTTGGACTTTGATCTCTAAAAACTACATAACATCCCTTAGGTCCTAAAACTAGATTATTTCTTATTTATATATTAACATTTATGAAATGGAGAGCAATCATAGAGCCAAATAAATATATTTAAAGTAGTATCTCTCCATCATGCCAAAAACTATCATTAAGTCAATAGTGGGTTCTATTTTCAGTAGAATCTTTGAGATGAGAAAATATCACAATAAAGTATTTGGGAGACAAGGGTGTCCAAAGTAGGCTAATAATTTCAAACTCCTTCAAATATACACTATTTAAATATTCTTTATGTAGGCATTTATTTTGTGAAGTTAAGGGAATAAATGAATTTCTTAGGGCTAGTGGCATGAACTTCAAGGACTTTTCAACTTGCATATGTCCATCCCATCACTTCATGGAAAATAGATGGGGAAAAAGTGGAAACAGTGACAAATATTATTTTCTTGAGCTCTAAAATCACTGTGAACAGTGACTGCAGCTACAAAATTAAAAGACACTTGCTCCTAAAGAAGCCTGGCATGCTGCAGTCCATGGGATTGCAGAGTCAGACACAACTGAGCAACTGAACAATAACACCTAAAGAATAGATGTTATCGTTGTCTCTATTTATAAACGGAGAAACAAATGGGTAAACAGATCCTATAAACTGCTCAGCATCTCCCAACCCATAAAAGGCAGAACCAGAATTCAAATTCAGGGCTGTCTGACTTCAAGTGAAGTGAAATGAAGTGAAAGTTATTCAGTCGTGTCCGACTCTTTGTGACCCGATGGACTATACAGTCCATGGAATTCTCCAGGCCAGAATACTGGAGTGGGTAGCCTTTCCCTTCTCCAGTGGATCTTCCCAACCCAGGGATCGAATCCAGGTCTCCGGCACTGCAGGTGAGTTCTTTACCAGCTGAACCACCAGCGAAGCCCGAGAATACTCAAGTGGGTAGTCTATCCCTTCTCCAGAGGATCTTCCTGGCCTAGGAATCGAACCAGGTGCTCCTGCATTGCAGGTGGATTCTTTAACAGCTGAGCTACCAGAGAAGCCCATTTCTGAATTCAAGGTACAGATATTTTCACTGCATCTATTATGGCTTCATAAAATTTGTAGAACAGATTCAAAACGCAGTATTTGGAAAAAGTTGTTTCCTGTCTCTTAGGGGAAACTATTCCAAACTCACTTGATTATGTCATGGTCTGTAAAACATATGCAGCAAATGAGATAAAGAAACAAGCAAATTCCAGAAATAATTTTAAATCATTTTATTTTTGCATTGTCAATTCATTCCTAAGTATTTTTTTTATTTGTTGGTTCTTATAAGTAATACTATCAAAATCTCTGGGTACACATAAAACCATTTATTATTATTAATGGTTTTAAAAATATTTTCATGTTTGAAATAGCATCTTTTTCAGAAAAAGTGAACATTTCATATTATTTTCATGGGGTTATTAGTAAGATATTAGGGGTTTTATCAAAAAGTTAATTTTCTGGTTATTCTTTTTTTATTGTAAAGTGAAGAAACAGGGTCTAGAGAATAATTTTCAACATTGAATAAAAACAAGGAAGCCAATGAGTTGTGAATGCAGATACTGAGTAAAGGTAGAAAGCAGTAACTCATATAAATGTCTATTTTTTTCTGGTCTTGAAACTGATGTATTACAATGATAATCTGAGGTACACTATAATGTAGGATTTAAAGGAAGTGATAGCTCTACAGATATACATTATCCTCTGAATTTATAAATATTTAAATAATACAAGCATCACAGTGATAGAAAACAGGTGCACTGGCGCAAAAATGAAATTGTAGTGTTCTGTCAGAGTCTTCAAATTTCTTTCAGCACAAGTTGTGTCCATGCTAAGTCACTTCAGTTGTATCTTGCTCTTTGTGACACCATGGGCTGTATCCTACCAGGCTTCTCTGTCCATGGGGTTCTGAAGGCAAGAATACTGGAGTGGTTTACCTTGTTCTCCACCAGGGGAATCTTCCCAACCCAGGGATAGAATCCATGTCTCTTACATCTCTTCTTGGCAGGTGGGTTCTTTACCACTAGTACCATTTGGGAAGTCCAGGATAAGTTAGGTAAATATTAAAGTTACAAAATAACTGTAATTTGTCAAAAACAGAAATGTAAAATATTCAAGGGGCTATTTTTTTTTAAGGATCCACTCTGGAATGCAAAAGTAGGAAGTCAATAAACACCTGGAGTAACAGGCAAATTTGGCCTTGGAATACAGAATGAAGCAGGGCAAAGACTAATAGAGTTTTGCCAAGAAAATGCACTGGTCATAACAAACACCCTCTTCCAACAACACAAGAGAAGACTCTATACATGGACATCACCAGATGGTCAACACTGAAATCAGATTGATTATATTCTTTGCA
>NW_011494870.1:3284853-3285159 GCF_000754665.1 Bison bison bison | reverse complement strand
AAAGCAAAGGAGAAAAGGAAAGATATAAACATTTGAATGCAGAGTTCCAAAGAATAGCAAGAAGAGATAAGAAAGCCTTCTTCAGTGATCAATGCAAAGAAATAGAGGGACAATAGAATGGGAAAGACTAGGGATCTCTTCAAGAAAATTAGAGATACCAAAGGAACATTTCATGCAAAGATGGGCTCGATAAAGGACAGAAATGGTATGGACCTAACAGAAGCAGAAGATATTAAGAAGAGGTGGCAAGAATACACAGAAGAACTGTACAAAAAAGATCTTCACGACCCAGATCATCACGATGGT
>NW_011494870.1:3280081-3284101 GCF_000754665.1 Bison bison bison | reverse complement strand
TGAAGATTGCTGGGAGAAATACCAATAACCTCAGATATGCAGATGACACCACCCTTATGGCAGAAAGTGAAGGGGAACTCAAAAGCCTCTTGATGAAAGTGAAAGTGGAGAGTGAAAAAGTTGGCTTAAAGCTCAACATTCAGAAAACAGAGATCATGGCAGCCGGTCCCATCACTTCCTGGGAAATAAATGGGGAAACAGTGGAAACAGTGTCAGACTTTATTTTTCCGGGCTCCACAATCACTACAGATGGTGACTGCAGCCATGAAATTAAAAGATGCTTACTCCTTGGAAGGAAAGTTATGACCAACCTAGATAGCATATTCAAAAGCAGAGACATTACTTTGCCAACAAAAGTTCACCTAGTCAAGGCTATGGTTTTTCCTGTGGTCATGTGTGGATGTGAGAGTTGGACTGTGAAGAAGGCTGAGGGCCGAAGAATTGATGCTTTTGAACTACGGTGTTGAAGAAGACTCTTGAGAGTCCCTTGGACTGCAAGGAGATCCAATCAGTCCATTTTGAAGGAGATCAGCCCTGAGATTTCTTCGGAAGGAATTATGCTAAAGCTGAAACTCCAGTACTTTGGCCACCTCATGCGAAGAGTTGACTCATTGGAAAAGACTCTGATGCTGGGAGGGATTGGGGGCAGGAGGAGAAGGGGACGACAGAGGATGAGTTGGCTGGATGGCATCACTGACTCGATGGACGTGAGTCTGAGTGAACTCCAGGAGTTGGTGATGGACAGGGAGGCCTGGCGTGCTGCGACTCATGGGGTCGCAAAGAGTCGGGCACGACTGAGTGACTGATCTGATGTGATCTGATCTGATCAGCACCGTGATCTGACAACTACAATGTTTATGACCAAACTGAATATATTTGTTCCCTTCCTTTGAGAGACTATTGGCTGGCAGCCTCTTCTTTGGAGAATGGATAGATTGGTTTTAGCTCTACTCTGGTGGTTAGGCCAGATAGCTATACTGATGTATTTAATTACATGGTTTTAAAATTCTGTTTATGCCCTCAGAGGAAATTAATGTAATTATAATTTAAAGTTAGTTTCCTCTTTTTTGTTGCTAGGGACACAAGTCTACATAAGAAGAGGCTTTCCTAGTGCTTTGTTTGGCTTTTGTTTGAACATGTATCCTTGAATTTTTTTAGCTCCCAGACAGAGTTTGATAGCAGCAATTTGGGTTGGCAGAAGAACCAATCTGGGGTCTGGGAGTCAGACAGAGTTTGAAGCAGAGCTCGTCCACTTATGGGCTGAGAGACAGGATAAACAACTGGGCGTTGTGTGCAGTTTGTCCTGTGTTTACTGTATATATTAATACCTTCTTGACAGGACCGAGATAAGTTTTAAGTGATTTGGAGGTGACCATTCCTCTTATGTGGGCTTCCATGGTGACTCAGTGGTAAAGAATCTGCCTACCAATGAAGGAGACACAGGCGTGAAGATCCAGGGGATCTTCCCAGCCCAGGGATCAAACCCAGGTCTTGATCAGGTCTCTCAGGAAGATCCCCTGGAGAAGGAAATGGTAACCCACTCCAGTGTTCTTGCCTGGGAAATCCCAAGGACAGAAGACCCTGGTGGGCTATAGTCCATAGGGTCACAAAAGAGTTGAACACAACTTATTGACTTAAACAACAACAATTCCTCTTATGCAGGAAATGACTCAGGAATTTTGCTTTTGTTTCCTGTTTATGTTGGAAAGTGGGTCAAACAGGCATTATTTTGTATTCCATTTTCTCCTATTTGTCTGTGAATACGTGTTTGAATGTCTGCCTCATTATTATTGTGCAACACTACAGAGAAGATTAACACATCATGTATTTCCTGTATGTAAGGTATGAACTCCTGTTCTATCAACATTCTTTATATCTGAAACCCTCCAGGAACTGTGATGTAGCTATTCTGCAAGGGAGAGGACTTTTCCCTCACTGCCACCATCATAGGAGATGTGGTTCTGCTTCTGCATTTTCTCTTCTGAAATATTAAAAAGCCAGCCTTTCATGAACTGGTCTGCAAAAATTAAGTACCATTTACAATAGCACTCTCATGTAAAACTGTGTTCTAAGTTTACTGACACAAGACAAACTTACAAAACCATCCGCACATAAGACTCTTAATTTTGAGTAATGAGTACATATATTTCTATTTACAGGTCAGGAAGCAACAGTTAGAACTGGACATGGAACAACACACTGGTTCCAAATAGGAAAAGGATTACATTAAGGCTGTATATTGTCACGCTGCTTATTTAACTTTTATATGCAGAGTACATCATGAGAAACGCTGGGCTGGAGGAAGCATAAGCTGGAATCAAGATTGCCGGGAGAAATATCAATAACCTCAGATATGCAGATGACACCACCCTTCTGGCAGAAAGTGAAGAACTAAAGAGCTTCTTGATGAAAGTGAAAGAGGAGAGTGAAAAAGTTGGCTTAAAGTTCAACATTTAGAAAACGAAGATCATGGCATCCAGTCCCATCACTTCATGGTAAATAGATGGGGAAACAGTAGAAACAGTGTCAGACTTTATTTTTCTGGGCTCCAAAATCACTGTGGATGGTGATTGCAGCCATGAAATTAAAAGACATTTACTCCTTGGAGAGAAAATCATGACCAACCTAGACAGCATATTAAAAAGCAGAGACATTACTTTGCCAAAAATGGTCCATCTAGTCAAGACTATGGTTTTTCCAGTGGTCATGTATGGATGTGAGAGTTGAACTATAAAAACAGCTGAATGCAGAAGAATTGATGCTTTTGAACTGTGGTGTTGGAGAAGACTCTTTAGAGTCCCTTGGGATTGCAAGGAGATCCAACCAGTCCATCCTAAAGGAGATCAGTCCTGGGTGTTCACTGGAAGGACTGATATTGAAGCTGAAACTCCAATAATTTGGCCATCTGATGCAGAAATCTGACTCATTTGAAAAGACCCTGATGCTGGGAGGGATTGAGGGCAGGAGGAGAAAGGGATGACAGAGGATGAGATGGTTGGATGGCATCACCGACTCAATGGACAAGAGTTTGGGTAAACTCTGAGAGTTGATGAAGGACAGGGAGGCCTGGCATGCTGCAGTTCATTGGGTCTCAAAAAGTTGGACATGACTGAGTGACTGAACTGAACTGAATATATACCCAGTGCATCAATGCTATTAAAAGTAATAGAAAAGGCCTGAAGATTAGGAAAAGAAAATTTAAGCTATATACTTAACAAGATCCAGAAAAAAGGTAAGTCATCTTTTTATTACAAATGCTATGCTTTTTTACTTGTTTTCTTAAATATGTACCATATTTCATGTTAAATGTTGCTTTAGATTAGAAGCTTTTTCTCATTTAAATAAAACATGGAGCCTGGCTCTTAACATTACAGAAACTTCTTACTGTAATATGTTTATAAATACTGACTTTTAAAAACCTTTGTTTTCATTTTTTTTCTTTGTTTTTCAAATGTACTTCTTCTCCAACATTTGACTTAACTCAAAGTCACTATAAGTGTTGAAGCAGTTTCTGAAAGTCTGCAATGGAGAAGGAAATGGCAACCCATTCCAGTGTTCTTGCCTGGAGAATCCCAGGGATGGGTAAGCCTGGTGGGCTGCTGTCTATGGGTTCGCACAGAGTTGGACATGACTGAAGTGACTTAGTATAGCATAGTCATGTCTGACTCTTTGCAACCCCATGGACTGTAGCCCACCAAGCTCCTCTGTCTATGGGATTCTCCAGGCAAGAATACTGGAGTAGGAAGCCATTCCTCTCTCCAGGGGATCCTCCCAATCCAGCGATGGAAACTGGGTCTCCTTCATTGGTAGATGGGTTTGTTGCCATCTAAGCCATAAAAGGAAGCCCCCAAAGCCTCTTTACTACATGTTAATGAGTATGAGAAAGAGTGGCAAAGGGAGAGAATGCACAGTTAGACTTGAAAAGTATAATGTTGAATTCAATTTTATTTATCCTTTCAAAGAACCAGCTTTTGGCTTTGTTGATTTTTGCTATGGTCTCCTTTGTTTCTTTTGCATTTA
>NW_011494870.1:3279617-3279981 GCF_000754665.1 Bison bison bison | reverse complement strand
TCAGGATGGGGAACACGTGTATACCTGTGGCGGATGCACGTTGATGTATGGCAAAACCAATACAATATTGTAAAGTAAAAAAAAAACAAATAAATTAATTAAAATAATAATAATAAATAAAAAATAAATTAATTTAAATAAGTAGCATGGCCAAAAAAAAAAAAAAAATTGTTGAATTCAGGCAAGGAGTATGATTCAGTGGGAGACAAGTGGGATTGGAGGGCAGGGAGTCAGTAAAGCAAGCTCAGTTAACAACCTGTGCTGCTGTTGCTGCTCATTCGCTTCAGTCATGTCCGACTCTGTGCGACCCCATAGACTGCAGCCCACCAGGCTCCCCTGTCCCTGGGATTCTCCAGGCACTGTC
>NW_011494870.1:3250782-3278965 GCF_000754665.1 Bison bison bison | reverse complement strand
TGTTGTTGTTGCTGTGGTTTAGTCACTAAGTCATATTGTGAAGCCAATTTGCTTCTGGCTTTAAGTAAAACAGACTTTGAAACTCCATGTATTGTAGCTCACCAGGCTCCTCTGTCCGTGGGATTTCCCAGGCAAGAACACTGGAGTGGGTTGCCATTTCCTTCTCCAGTGGATTTTCCCAACCCAGAGATCGAACCTGCATCTCCTACTTGGCAGGCAGATTCTTTATCACTGATCCATCTGTGAATCCCCTCTACAAACTATAGGGACAGATAATCCATGTAAAAATTATATAAAATAGAGACCTTTGGGGTCTCTTCAGCCATTCTGGCAGGAGCTGCTGCTGCTGCTAAGTCGCATCAGTCATGTCCGACTCTGTGTGACCCCATAGACAGAAGCCCACCAGGCTCCCCTGTCCCTGGGATTCTCCAGGCAAGAACACTGGAGTGGGTTGCCATTTCCTTCTCCAAAGCATGAAAGTGAAAAGTGAAAGTGAAGTTGTTCAGTCATTTCCGACTCTTAGCGACCCCATGGACTGCAGCCTACCAGGCTCCTCCGCCCATGGGATTTTCCAGGCAAGAGTACTGGAGTTGGGTGCCGTTGCCTTCTCTGTCTGGCAGGAGATACCGGTTCAATTCCTGGGTCTGGAAGATCCACTGGGGAAGGGATAAGCTACCCACTCCAGTATTCTTGGGCTACTCTGGTGGCTCAGCTGGTAAAGAATCTGTCTGCAGTAGGGGAGGCATGGATTCGATCCATGGGTTGGGAATATCCCCTGGAGAAGGGAAAGGCTACCCATTCCAGTATTCTGGCCTGGAGAATTCCACAGACTGTATAGTCCATGGGGTCGCAAAGAGTCAGACACGACTGAGCGACCTTCACTTTCACTTCACAGTCATTCTGGCATGAGTTGTCTGTGTCATGTGATGTTAGAGAGACAGGTTAGAATGAACTGCAGCATATGATCTCATTTGTGCTTATTCAGAAATGGCATTTACTCTTGAACTTAAGTCTCTGGGAAACAAAGTGATTTTAACTGCTTGTAATCTTGGTACGGAATAGAGAAAAGTAAGTGAGGAGTTAGGTTAATTTTCTTTACTATAATAAAAGAGGATTTAGGCTTAGATGAAAATTTTTAAAAAGCTCTCTGTTTTGAGGTATATATTTTGCTAAAAGATGATTAGATGACTTCACACTTAAGAAGTTTAAAGTGAAAAAGGCAAGCCTAGTGGATTGCATCATTAGCTGATTAAAGAAAATGTTAACTAAAACATCACCATCAAGCATATGACCTGATCTAATTAGTTGATTACTAATTCAGATTTAGTGTTGAGTACCTTTACTTTGAACATCAATTTCAGCTTAACAGAAGTTCTTCCTGCTTCTCTGTCATCACAGAAAACAAGGTTTGGCAATTGAGCAATTAAAGAAATGAATGAATAAATATTAGATTAAGGCTTTTCCTGACATCCATTTCTGAAAGCCAAAAAAATGTTGTTCACAGCATGTCATTACAGAATAGAAAGCCACGTCTCCTTTCCAAACAAAATGTCACCTTTCAACTCTATCAAAATCTCCCTCCATTCAAAACTATATTATCATTTTTTGTAGCACTAGTGAGTTCCTGACCCTGTGCTCTATTCTGTGAATCTCAGGACAAATGAGATAGAGAATCTCTATGTAAGTACCACAGTGTACTGGATTAGAAAGTCACATTAACAATCACCTGTGATTAATGATGGAAGGAGAAAGTGGGCATTGGTGATTACAATGGAGAAAAGAAGAAATAGCTATAACCCATCTGAGGTAGGTAGACAGAAAAGGCAGTTCTGTATTAGAACAAGGGGAGATGATAGGAATTCCCTCTGCCTTTCTAACTTATTCCCTTTATCAGATTTTTAAAAGGTGGATGTCATTACCTGGCTCCATTTCTAGTCTCTCTCCCATTTTATCAAGGTTTCTTTCTCTTCCTCCTAATCTCTCATATTCCTTTCCTGCTAGAGATCAGTAGTCTTATCCATGCAGTGGCAATGATCTGGAGGTCTACTGACTAATAATTTCATTAATTCTCATGACACTTTTCATAAAAAATAATATACAAATGACAACCATTACTTCAGTTTTACCTATGTAAAATTTAAGTCACAAAGAATGAGACAGATTTTACTAGGGTTACATAGAAAACAGAGAAGTCAAGATGGGAATGCATGAAACCCCAGAATTCCATCCTTAGATGCATATTTCATATCATATATAGTCACACTGAACTTCATTAATAGACTTATTATCAAAATAGAAAATGTCAGATTTCATCTAGAAATATCATAACCATATTCATGTTATAGGATATTGCGTTATAAATTTTAAAATAATTCTAAAGATTGGAACATATAATATTTTACATTTTCAGTTTTTATAATATCATTATCATTCACTAAATTTGTAATACTGTGAAACAAAAAGTGCATTTCTTAGGTTGAGTCTGCGAGTTTGTGTGTTTGTTCATATGCATGTGTGTGCAATGTTTAGTCTGATTATAATGGCAGTTTGAATGCTTGGTTAGTCTATAGAGATTGGCAGTAATTAGCATGACAGACAAAAGGAGGAAATGTAGGCACTTATGCCTCAGGCTGAACTAATTTTAGTGTTAAGTATGAATCTAATATCCATAAGTAGGGAATAGTTATTAAAATGTATTGACTCAGAACCGTATTTGTAGTTTTATAACAAAGGTAAGAACTGCCTAGCTTCAGTAAGACCACACACAGGTTTTGTTAAAGATAAAATTATGAAAATATTGTCTGGATATAACTCTGCTAGAAAAATTTGTGTCTAACAATCCATGGACATAAAGTTTGAGCTTATCATTTCTGTTAAATGTTAATGTTTTTGGTGCAACATGTACTCAATTAGGAAGTAAGTTTTACAGATCAGTTGAAAACAGGATCTTTATGCAATATGTATATATGTTTACAGACTATATCTCTCTACCTCCAAGATGAAATTAATTTGGTTCTGGCTTTAAATAAATCAGATAGTACTTCAGTGTAGAGAAAGCTGAACAGACTCAAGTTTTGATAGTATCAGGTGAATTGGAGATTTGGAAATTTGATTCCAGTGATTTTTTATTATCTCTCAGTCACTGTCATGTTATTAGAGTATCATAAGAAAAATTCTGTCATGTCACCTCTAGATTTGCAGAGAACTATGGAAACAGCAGTAAATCTGACTCTCCTTCAACATATCCCAGTCCTATACCCTTTCCACAACTGTACTGTTGGAACCTGACACGTGTAAAGAGATAAGTGAAAGGACATGTAGCTAAAAGAAAGCCACATGAGCACTGTCACCTTGGGATCAACAAATTATATATGAGACCTCAAGTAAGTAATCTAACCTCTCAGAATTTAGTCATTATAACTGTAGAGATAATACAGACCTGACCACATCCTGAGACTATTTAAGTATCTCATTCATTGCTGACTATTAAAACAGGTCAATAAGACTGTCTAAAATACAGTGTTAAAAATAGTATTAACAATGAGCATGTGCTATAAAAACTAATTAGGGCTAATAAACAATTTCAGCAATATTACAGGATATAAGATCAAACATAAAATCAATCATATAGCTACGTACTAATAACATGTAAAAGTGTAATTAAGCAAATAAGTCTATTTATCATAGCAACAAAAGAAATAACATTTAAGAATAGATTAAATGAAAAATCTGTACATTGAAAACTATAGAACGTTGAGGAGGACATAAATAAATCAAAAGGTATGCTATGCTCATAGACTGGAAAGCTTAATATTGTTAAGACGGTAATACTCCTCCAAATGAGGTATAGGTTCAACACAATCTGTATCAAAGTCAAAGCTGGATTTTTTTTTAATTGACAAACTGATTCTAAAATTCACATGAAAATTAAAGGTTTTCAAAGTAACCAGAACCATCTTTCAAAAGAATAACAAAGTAAAATGACTCACAGTTTCTAAGTTCAAAACTTATTATCTAGCTACAGTAGTCAAAGCAATGCAGTATGGCATAAGGGCAGATATATAGATTAATTAAACAGAATCAAGAGCTCAAAAATAAACCCTTACACTTACAGTTAATTAATTTTTTGACAAGAGAACCAAGGCAATTCAAAGGAGAAATAAAAGAATTTCTATAAATGGTGCTAGGAAAACTTGACATCCACACATGAAAGAATGAAGGTGAACCTCTAATTCACCCTACATACAAAAATTTATTCAAAATGAATCAAACATCTAAATGTAAGAGCCAAAGTTATAAAAAGGCATAATAGAAAACCTAGGCATATATCTTCATTAACTTGGATTCGGCAGTGGTTGTTTAGACACCACAAGTACAAACAGGAGACAAAAGAAAAAATTAACTGGACTTCACCAAATTTAAAACTTTTGTGTTTCAAAGGTTACCATCAAGAAAATGAAAAGATAATCCACAGAATGAGAACAAAATGTTTGCAAATTATGTATCTGATGGACTCTAGTGACTGGAATATATAAGAACAATCATAACTGAAACATAAAAATATAACCCAACTAAAAAATGGCCATAGGGCTTGAAAAGGGGTTTCTACAAAGAAGATACACAAATGGTCCATAAACACATGAAAAGGCGCTCAATATCATTAAGTTAATGCAAATCAAAATCACAATGGGGTACTATTTCACACCCAGTATTGCAATTAAAATAAAAAATAAACAAAAAGGAAAATAAGATGTGTTGATGAGAATATGGATAAATCAGAATCATCACAATCTTTGGAAAACACTTGGGCAGTTCCTAAAAGAGTGAAAAAGAGTGTTATTATATTGTCCAAGAATTTCACTCCTAGATTTGTACTCTCCAAAACTGAAAACTGTATTTACAAAATAGCTGTAAGTGAATGTCCATTGTAGCATTATCTATAATAGCTAAAAAAGGACAAGCAACCTAAATGATGAACCCAACTGATAAACTGAAAACAAATGTAATAAACCTGTACAGTAGAATATTATTTAATAATAAAATGAATGAAGCACAGATATATGCTACCACAGGGATAAATCTTGAAAAGGTTATGCTTTTTAAAGGAAAAAAAGTCAGAAACAAAAGGTCACAGAGTGCATGATTCTATTGCTAAGAAATATCCAGGATAGGTAAATTCATTGAGATGTTCTTTCACTGAAAGTAAATGTAGTGAAAGGAATGAAGTGGGGAATAGAGACAGAATGCTAATGGGTATGGAGTTTCTTTTTAGAGTGATTAAAAAGTTCCAAAATCACACAGTGATGATGGTTTTAAATCTCTGTAAATATACTAAAAGCCACTGAATTTAACGCTTTAAAAGATGTATTTATGGAATGTGAATTACATATCAATAAAACAATAATAATAAGTAGGCATTCCTAATGCATTCAAGGCAAGAAAGACAGTTTGCTACAACACATGAAATTCTTTTTGTTAACTGAAGTTGAAGACAAAGGTTAACATTTAAACCTTTTCTTGGATGAGCAAATATTTCTTTAAACAATAAGTTTGTTCAGACAGGTAAACATTTTGGGGGACCAGGGAAGCCTGAACACTGAGTGTCCATTAAAGTAGGGTCCAGAAGTAAAAAGCTCTGGATTACCTATGGGCAACCTAAGACACTTGCCATCTTTGTGCAGAGGTAGACAGATTGATTAAAGAAAATAAGAAAATTCAGAAAACATAAAAAGAAAGAATGAAAAAAACAGATTAGAAAATAGAATTCACCTTCATCAAATTTTGCCCAGATTTAACACTGCTCAGAAACGTAATCCTCACAAAATCACTCCCTATGCTTTAAGAAGCAGTGATTTTTAAAATATTATCTTTTTCTTAATATGTCTTCTTTTGCATATTACAAACATCACACAACACATTTAGTTGGATTCTTTTAAGTTTATGTCTTCTAAACTTGTATCAAACTCTGCAAACAGATCCTTAATCTCACATGTATTAAAATTGTAGGATAATTACTTAAGCATAAAAGCTAAGGTAAAGAAAATTTACCATAATGTCCAGTTCATGAAAAATTATTTGTTCTATACTTATGAAGCTCAGAGTGCACTTATCAGAGGAAGTTGGAAATAAAAATTTTCTTAGATCATTAATTCATCATAAGTTACACAAAATCATGCCATACTCCTATGTCTAATTTGAAGTTGTAATATTATTTTAGAGCTATACTCTTACAGAGAAATGTCCACTTAGAGAAATGAACTTTTAGGTCATGTCTATATGACCATAAAGAGTGTAAAAATATTTACTGTATCCGTGGGCTATCTTAATTAACATTCTGCAAGTGGTAATACCAGGTCACTGCCCTTGGCATAGTCATAAAAATGTAACCCAGGCAGAAGAACTAACCATTATTATTTCTTATTTTCCCTCAATAAGATTATGCTATGTTTACATAGCCCTAGCCTAACAAGCCAATTCAGTAGAACAATTAGTTAAGCTATCCCAAAAGAGGCCGTTGAATATTAGTGAAAGGAGTATTTCACTTGAATTCAAACAAGCTTAGTCCCAGCGTTTGTCATTAAAATTTAATATGGTATTATATGTAAGAAAGGCATTGATACACAGAAAGTTTCTCTTCTTCTCTCTATCCCTCCCTTCATTCCCTCCTTCCTCCTTCCCTCCCTCCATTTTTCTTTCCTTTCTCCCTCCCTCCTGCCTTCATCTTTCTTTTATCCAATAACTTTCAAAACATCCTTTTCATATTACTATTTAGACTACTTCCTTAGAAGTATCATTGTTATCTGACTATCTCTTAAAGGAGGCATGGACTCTAAAATAAAGATTCAGTAATTCTTCAGAGTACAGTTTCAAGAGCCATCTAACAGAACTCCATCTAATGACAGAAATGTTCTAAATATGCAGTCTGTGAGTTGTCACTACTGAGAATTTGAAGTGAAATTAGTGCAATCTGTGTGCGTGCATACTTAGTCAAGTCCGACTCTTTGTGACCCCATGGACTGTAGCCCGTCAGGCTTCTCTGCCCATGAGATTTCCCAGGCAAGAATACTGGAGTGGGTTGCCATTTCCTTCTCCAGCGGATCTTCCTGACCAGGGATCAAGCCCGAGTCTCCTGTGCTGCTTGCACTGGCAGGCGGATTCTTTACCACTGAGCTAGGTACCTGAGGTTTTGAATTCTGAATTTAATTATTTAAATATGGCAAGTTGCTATATTAATGCCAGCTTGGAATTAATTTAAATATTTAAGCACATATAAATCACCAATAAATAATTAATAACAGTTATAACATTCTATTACATTAATAAAATATTGATATATATTAATACAGGTATAAATATATTTATAAATTTAAATATATATATTTTATTAAAGTAAAGATATACAATATTAGTTTCAGGTGTACAGCATAGAGATTCAATATTTTTATAGATAATACTCCATTTAAAGTTATTACAAAATAATGACTATATTTCCCTGGGCAGCACAATATATCTTTGTTGCTCATTTATTTTATAGTTAGCAGTCTGTGTCACTTAATCTCATACCTCTATTTTGCCCCTCCCCCATTCCACTCCATACTGGTAATCACTAGTTCTCTGTATTTGTGAGTCTGTTTCTTTTTTGTTATATTCATTTGTTTGACTTCTTAGATTTTGTGTATAAATGATAACAGAGTATTTGGTTTCTCTGAATTATGTCACTAAGCATAATACCTTAGGTTCACCATGTTGATAGATACGGCAGAATTTCTTTCTTTTTTATGGCTGAGAAATATTGTGTCTGTGTGTGTGTGTGTGTGTACTTTCTAGAGGTGATTTGAAAAGGTTATTTATTACCATACAAAATTGACCCCATATGGAAGGTAAGCAAGGGCTTCCCAGGTGGCTCACTGGTAAAGAATCTGCCTGAAATGCAGGTTCTATCCCTGGATTGGGAAAATCTGCTGGAGAAGGAAATGGCAACCCATTCCAGTATTCTTGCCTGGAGAATACCATGGACAGAGGAGCCTGGCAGGCTACAGTCCATAGGGTTGCAAAAGAGTCAGACATGACTGAGTGACCAAACAGCAACAAGGAGATAAAGAGATACGTTTCATTAGACAGGAATAAAGTAAATTGTATAATTTCTGTATAGCTGAAGAACTGTACAAAAAAAGGTCTTAACGACCTGGATAACCATGATGGGGTGGCCACTCACCTAGAGCCAGACAGGCTGGAGTGTGAAGTCAAGTGGGCCTTTAGGGGAAGCATTATGACAACCAACCATAGAGGAGGTGATAGAATTCCAGCTGAGCTATTTCAAATCCTAAAAAATGATGCTGTCAAAGTCCTGCACTCAATAATGCCAGCAAATTTGGAAAACTCATCAGTGGTTACAGGACTGAAAAAGGTCAGTTTTCATTCCAATCTCAAAGAAGGGCAATGCCAAAGAATGTTAACACTATGACATAACTGTGCTCATTTCACATGCTAACAAGGTAATGCTCAAAATTCTACAAGCAGAGCTTCAACAGTACATGAATCGAGAACTTCCAGATGTGTGTGCCTGTGTGCTTAGTTGCTCAAAAGTGTCTGACTCTTTGTCACCCCACAGACTATTGCCCACCAGGCTCCTCTGTCCATGGGATTCTCTAGGCAAGAATACTGAAGTGGGTTGCCATGCCCTCCTCCAGGGGGTCTTCCCCACCCAGGGATCAGACCCAGGTCTCCCACACAGGCACATTATTTTCCATCTGAGCTCTCAGGGAAGCCCAAGAATACTGGAGTGCATAGCCTATCCCTTCTCTAGGAGATCTTCCTGACCCATGAATTGCACCAGGGTCCCTTGCATTGCTGGCAGATTCTTTACCAGCTGCGCTACCAGATGTACAAGCTGGATTTACAAAACACAGAGGAATGAGAGATCAAATGGCCAGTATTTGCTGAATCTTAGAAAAAGCAAAGGAATTCCAGAAAAACATCTACTTCTTCTTCACTAACTACACTAAAACCTTTGACTGTATGGATCACAACCAACTGGAAAATTCTTAACGAAATGGGAATACCAGATCACCTTACCTACTCCTGAGAAACCTGTATGCAGGTCAAGAAGCAACAGTTAGAACCGGACATGAAACAACAGATTGGTTCAAAACTGGGAAAGGAGTATGTCAAGGCTGTATATTGTCACCTGGTTATTTAACTTCTATGCAGAGTACATCATGTGAAATGCCAGGCTGTATGAAGCACAAGCTGGAATCAAGATTGCTGAGAGAAATATCAACAACCTCAGATATGCAGATGATACCCCCCTAATGGCAGAAAGCAAAGAAGAACTAAATAGCCTCTTGATGAAAGCTAAAGAGGAGAGTAAAAAAGCTGGCTTAAAATTCAACATTCAAATAACTAAGATCATGGCATCCAGTTCCATCACTTACGGCAAATAGATGGGAAAAAAATGAAAACAGTGGCAGATTTTATCTGCTTGGGCTCCAAAATCACTATGGACAACGACTACAGCAGTGAGATTAAAAGACACTTGCTCTTTGGAAGAAAAGCTATGACAAACCTAGATGGTGTATTAAAAAGTAGAGACATCACTTTGCAGACAAAGGTCCATATAATCAAAGCTATGGTTTTTCTAGCAGTTATATACGAATCTAAGAGTTGGACTCCAAGAAGGCCTGAGCGCCAAAGAATTGATGCTTTCAAACTGTGGTGTTGGAGAAGATTTTTGAGAGCCCCTTGGACAGCGAGGAGATCAAACCAATCAATCTTAAAGGAAATAAACTGAATATTCATTCAGAGGACTGATTCTGAAGCTCCAATACTTTGGCCATCTGATGTGAAGAGCCGATTCACTGGAAAAAAACTCTGATGCTGGGAAAGACTGAAGGCAGAAGTAGAAGAGGATAACAGAGAATGAGATGTCTGGATGGCATCACCGACTCAATGGACATGAGTTTAAGCAAACTCTGGGAGATGGTGAAGGACAGGGAAGCCTGGCATGCTGAAGTCCATGGGGTCACAAAGAGTCAGACACAACTTAGTGACTGATCAACAACAAAACTTTTAATTCCCCTTTGGCTTGGCAGTTTAAAAATTTTCAATTGCAGATTTATATAATGTATGAAGTTTTTATACTCTTAGATATGTTATAGCTGAAAGTTGAACAAAGCTGGGGTAAAACCTCAGAAAGTTTGGATGATACCATTAAACACAGCAGAATCTATACAGAATCAATTCCAATGTCAAGAGGAACCACCAGGGCCAGCCCCAGATTGGGTAGGTTTCTCACTTCAGCCTGGCCAAACCTAAATTCTTTGGAGCCTACCTTTGAACTGAAATGCTTACTCTGGGAACCTTTCAAATACAGAATTTGAGAAAGTACAGGTTGATGAACAGAGCCTGTTTCACTTGCAACCTATTCAGAAGTATATACTTTTTTATAATGTGTGCTGCAAAACAAAGGTGAGAACAAATTTAGAGAGATTCTTAGAAAAAGTAAAGCCAGCAGGTAAATGTCTCATCTCCACAGCAGGCTAGTACATTTAATTATAAAATCCCCAAATCTTTATAGTAGACTACACCTGCCAGGGATGTGGTAGATTTCAGTTCAGCTCTGTCCACTCTCCCTCTCTGTCCACCTTTAATCAAACCACTATTTCAAAATAGGAGATAGTATCATTAGTGACCATCTTCTATTTTTTTTTTAGTGATATTCTTCCAAACATTTTTAGCTATATTGAGAAAATTCTGCTTTAAATATGTTGTATATTTAATTTTTTCAAACTGTTAGGTGGATTATTTTTTTAACTTATTTTGGCTGTGCTGGGTCTTGTTGCTGCAAGGGCTTTTATCTAGTTGTGGCGAGTGGGGCTATTCTCTAATTGTGGTGCGCAGGCTTCTCACTGTAGTGGTTTCTCTTGTGGAGCACAGGCTTTAGAGAACCTGGGCTCAGTAGTGCAGGCACAATAGTTGTGGCTCACAGGCTTAGCTCCTCGGCATGTGGGATCTTCCTGGACCAGGGATAGAACCCGCATCACCTGCATTGGCAGGTGGATTCTTTATCACTGAGCCACCACAGAAGTCCCAGATAGATATTCTTAACCCACCTTATAGACATTTACATGTCAAAATAGTTAATAAATGTACTCTAAATCAAGCAGCCAGTTATTGCCAGAGTTAGAAGAAAAATGGGAGCTTAGCTTTAGGAGTTTATAGTAATTTTCAATCAGAAGCAAGTGAGTTCAGTTGCCAATGAATGTGTCTATGACCAAGTATTTCCAAACCTACTCAACTTACTAGGCTCTTTACCCTCTCTCATTTCTCTTGCCACAGTCCCATAGTGGTCTCTGGGTCATTTTCTGAACCCAAGCTGAGCTACACTGTCAATCATTGTTCCATTGATAAATAATACCAACAAAAAACTAGGATATCATTCACTGTAATCAAAAAGGAAGTTTTCTTCAAACAAAAATGTCAGTTGAATATAGTAAAATTAAACACTTTCACTTACTGGAAGAAAACAATTAATATAACATTTTTCTTAGTGTTCACCTAGTTTTCTAAAAATGCATTGAAGAAAAGGTTACATGAAAAAGTAAAGAAAAATCAATTTTAAGATGTAAACTCTCACTCAGATTTTTTGTTTCTCATTTCGTTTTAAAATAACCATGCATGCTATGTAATGGTTGCTAAATGCTGAAATAAAATTTATGTTATTTAACTTGTCTTACATCTTTATGTACTGTCAGCTATTAGAAATGTGAGCCCCTAGAAGGCATGAACCATAAGGCAAATACGTTGCAGCCTTGCAATACTTTGATATGTAGTTATATATTATAAAAATTCAATAATGTAATTGTTTAAAATTTATATTTTTATTTCAAATAAGTATTTTATGAGTCTCAAGTAATTGTTTTCTTTTCCATTTAAAAACCTAAAAAATTTTCCACTTTATTTGTTTTTAATTGAAGGATAATAAAAATATTTTTATTTTACATTGCCATGTTAGTTTCAGGTACATAGCAAAGCAACTCAGCCATATGTAACATGTATCTACTTTTTTTCTAATTCTTTTCCCATTCAGGTTATTACAGAGTATTAGGAAGAAGTTCCCTGTGCTACACAGTAGGCCCTTGGTTATCGATTTTAAACATACTGATTGTTTAAGATTATGATAAATGTGTTGAACATAAATGACTTGTCCATGTATTAACTGAGCCGGGGAAAAATTATTTGTGAACTACTATCAAAACAATCTATACATTTTAGAAAATGGATGTACAACCACTTTGGACCATCCACTGCTATGGATCTCTTGGTCTGGCATCAAAATTTTGGGAGAGATGAAGAGCAGAAGGGGAATATAAAATCTGCTTTATAAATGGGGAGAGAGGTGGAAGGAGCCTATGTAGTTTATTTTTTTAATAACAAAAGAAAGGATCTAATATGAGATAATCAGGTTGTTCCACTCTCAAAATGAACTGATTTGTGTTCCTGCTTAGAGGGATAGAAAAAAATTAAAGAGTAATTGCTATAATAATGATGAATTATTTGCTCTGAATTGTATTTAACTGAACTACCGGTTTTTCTTTTCTTCTCATCCTACATCACATGTAGTTCAAACCACTGTGAGGAGAGGCCACAGAGTTAAATTAAAATATAATAACATACCACATACAAACACATGTATATATGTGTATGTTTATATTATAATGTACATGTGTGTACCTCACTATCTTCTTTGCATGAATCAAAATATTTTTTTATTTTATTTTTTTAACTTTACAATATTGTATTGGTTTTGCCATATATCAACATGAATCCACCACAGGTATACACATGTTCCCCATCCTGAACCCTCCTCCCTCCTCCCTCCCCGTACCATTCCTCTGGGTCGTCCCAGTGCACCAGCCCCAAGCATCCAGTATCATGCATCGAACCTGGACTGGCAACTCATTTCATATATGATATTATACATGTTTCAATGCCATTCTCCCAAATCATCCCACCCTCTCCCTTTCCCACAGAGTCCAGAAGACTGTTCTAAATATCAGTAAAATATTTTGTTTAATCCAGCCTTTCTTTTCTAGACATTTAAATATTTTTCTGCTGAAATAGGGCACTTATTAAATAGATCAGAAATGCTCAGTGATATGTCAAACAGTTCGGTGACCACTGGTAATAGTCTGAGGGCTTGTGGGTATTTTTTTTCCACTAGCTACAATTCCAGGTTTTAACAGAATAGATTAAGCCATGCAATGAAATCAATAAAAAATGAAACATAATTACATTACCAGCTTAGTCACTTGAAATACTGATATTTGAAGGATAAATTGTACAGTATCTCTTAGGTGCACAGATGATTGATATTTTACTTTTTAAGGGTGAATATATTCATTATTTATTGCTATGTAAGAGAGCACCATTAAAATACAGTGATTTAAAGTAACAACATCAATTTATAATCTCTCACAGTCCTGTGGATCATGAATTACGTCATGGCTCAATTAGTGGTTGTGTCTCAGAGTCTAGAATGAGACTTATAGCTAGATATTGAGTGGGACTGCAGTTATCAGACAGCTTGGAGGGTCCATTTCCAATATGGCTTGTTCAGGGGCCTGGAAAATTGGTGCTGGCCATTGACTGGGACCATAGCTCCTCTTCACATGAGCCTCTCTATGGGGCTACTTGGGTAATCTCATAGCACAGCGGCCAGCTTCGAAAGTAAGTGATCCAAAAGAAGAAGGCAGAATTTGCAAGGCCTTTTAGACTCCAAAAATCACACATCACCACTTTCATTGTATTCTGCAATGTATTCTGTATTCTGACAATACAATTCTGTATTGTCACTTAGAGCAAGCCCAGATAATGAGGGAGGGCAAGAATACTAGGACAGTAGGATCATTGGGACACATATTCAATTCAGTTCAGTTTAGTCGCTCAGTCGTGTCCGACTCTGTGACCCCATGAACCACAGCACGCCAGGCCTCCCTGTCCATCACCAACTCCTGGAGTCCACCCAAACCCATGTCAATTGAGTCAGTGATGTCATCCAGCCATCTCATCCTCTGTCGTCCCCTTCTCCTCCTGCCCTCAATTCTTTTCAGGATCAGGGTCTTTTCAAATGAGTCAGCTCTTCACATCAGGTGGCCAAAGTATTGGATTTCAGCTTCAACATCAGTCCTTCCAATGAACACCCAGGACTGATCTCCTTTGGGATGGACTGGTTGGATCTCCTTGCAGTCCAAGGGACTCTCAAGAGTCTTCTCCAACATCACAGTTCAAAAGCATCAATTCTTCTGCATTTAGCTTTCTTTATAGTCCAACTCTCACATCCATACATGACTACTGGAAAAACCATAGCCTTGACTAGACGGACCTTTGTTGGCAAAGTAATGTCTGTGCTTTTTAATATGCTGTCTAGGTTGGTCATGATTTTTCCCTCCAAGGAGTAAATGTCTTTTAATTTCATGGCTGCAGTCACCATCTGCAGTGATTTTGGAGCCCCAAAAATAAAGTCTGACACTGTTTCCACTGTTTCCCCACCTATTTGCCATGCAGTGATGGGACCAAATGCCATGATCTAAGTTTTCTGAATGTTGAGCTTTAAGCAAACTTTTTCACTCTCCTCTTTCACTTTCATCAAGAGGCTCTTTAGTTCTTCTTCACTTTCTACCATAAGGGTGGTGTCATCTGCATATCTGAGGTTACTAATATTTCTCTGGGCAATCTTGGTTACAGCTTGTGCTTCCTCCAGCCCAGCGTTTCTCATGATGTACTGTGCATGTAAGTTAAATAAGCAGGGTGACAATATACAGCCTTGATGTACTCCTTTTCCTATTTGGAACCAGCCTGTTGTTCCATGTCCAGTTCTAACTGTTGTTTCCTGACCTGCATACAAATTTCTCAAGAGGCAGATCAGGTGGTCTGGTATTCCCATCTCTTGAAGAATTTCCCACAGTTTATTGTGATCCACAGTCAAAGGCTTTGGCATAGTCAATAAAGCAGAAATAGATGTTTTTCTGGAACTCTCTTGCTTTTTCCATGATCCAGCGGATGTTGGCAATTTGATCTCTGGTTCCTCTGCCTTTTTTAAAACCAGCTTGAACATCAGGAAGTTCATGGCTCACTTATTGCTGAAGCCTGCCTTGGAGAATTTTAAGCATTACTTTATTATTGTGTGAGATGAGTGCAATTGTCAGTAGTTTGAGCATTCTTTGGCATTGCCTTTCTTTGGGATTGGAATGAAAATTGACCTTTTCCAGTCCTGTGGCCACTGCTGAGTTTTCCAAATTTGCTGGCATATTGAGTGCAGCACTTTCACAGCATCATCTTTTAGGATTTGAAATAGCTCAACTGGAATTCCATCACCTCCACTAGCTTTGTTTGTAGCGATGCTTCCTAAGGCCCACTTGACTTCACATTCCAGGATGTCTGGCTCTAGGTCAGTGATCACACCATGGTGATTATCTGGGTTTTGAAGATCTTTTTTTATAGTTCTTCTGTGTATTCTTGCCACCTCTTCTTAATATCTTCTGCTTCTATTAGGTCCATACCATTTCTGTCCTTTATTGAGCCCATCTTTGCATGAAATGATCCCTTGGTATCTGTAATTTTCTGGAAGCGATCTCTAGTCTTTCCCATTCTATTGTTTTCCTCTATTTCTTTGCATTAATCACTGAGGAAGGCTTTCTTATTCTTCTTGCTATTCTTTGGAACTCTGCATTTAAATGGGGCATCTTTCCTTTTCTCCTTTGCTTTTGGCTTCTCTTCTTTTCACAGCTATCTGTAAGGCCTCCTCAGACAGCCATTTTGGTTTTTCGCATTTATTTTTCTTGGTATGGTTTTGATCCCTGCCTCCTGTACAATGTCACGAACCTCCGTCCATAGTTCTCAGGCCCTCTATCAGATCTAGTCCCTGAAATCTATTTCTCACTTCCACTGTATAATCGTAAGGGATTTCATTTAGATCATACCTGAATGGTATAGTGGTTTTTCCCACTAGACATATTGGAGTTTGGTAATTACTATAGTGAAACAGCTTTTTTATTTGAAAAAAAAAAATATGTCAATCTTTGTAAAATGTGTTATTCATGTTCCTGCCATAGAAAATGGTGTACTTTGAAAAGAGAAACCTTTCTTTTTTATGAGGTCAAGATGTAATGAACATCAGTGTAGTATTGTGTTGTAGATCAACAAAGACTTCAGAGGTAACTGCGGTATTGAGAGAAAAGTAGTGCTTCATGGACTAGTCAGAAGAGGTATGTTATTTCTCTGACATGCCATCGCTGTGTGACCTTAATACCAGGAGGATGTTTAAGTGTGCCCTTTCATTACATATACCCAAACTGTAGTTCTGCTTTTATTAATACATTTTCTTTTCTTTTCCCCAGTGGCATTTCTGGGCTTTACTGTCATTTTATATGGCTATCAGTGGTTCCAAGTCTTGCCACTTCAATTGTTTTTATTTTTGCTTGTACTGAAACTGTCAACAATTACTTATCTACAAAGTGTCTAGGTTCACCTTTTTTTTTTTTTTTTTTGGTCTTTGATTGCCTTTAAAGCTTTTCTTAGCCTTCAAAAATTCAGGAATTAAAATTCACAACGCTGGTTCAGGATAATGCCTTTTAACAGTCCAAGCACAAGTTAACCTTTTTCATATTTTGGTTGTCATGTTTTTATGGGCATAAGACAAAATCAGGATTATAGTATATAACTATCATTGCTATATACTATATATACAACCATTCAACCAACCTTGAAGTAATATAACCTTCAAAAGTTCAAAATGGAAACACCTTAATTCTGCCATCTTCTCCACTGGCACTGCTTATTTAATAGAAGAGAAAAAGGAAATAACTCACTTCTTTCCTATTTTCCCAGCCTGTACTTCCGCTCTCCTCCCTAGCTTGCCAAGAGAAGTTTCTTATCTTTAGGGTCATGGAAAAAGATGTAAGGAGCAGTAAGAAACAATAAAAATTCTTGATTTTTACTCTTCGAGCTACTGCCAGGCTTCTCTTAGCCCAGGCTTGTTTAAAGTTTATTTTTCCTTTCTTGATACTTCAGTGGGTTCCTAGGCTACCTTCCTTCACTGGTATAGTAGAAAGAAGAAGAGCCTCCCAAAGATATCCATGTCCTAATCCCTAGAACTTGTGGATATGCTACCTAACATGGCAAAGTGAAAGTCGCTCAGTTGAGTCTGACTCTTTGCAACCCCATGGACTATACAGTCTACGAATTCTCTGGGCCAGAATACTGGAGTGGGTAGCCTTTCCCTTCCCCAGGGAACATGGCAAAAGGACTTTGAAAAAGTGATTAATTAAGGATCTCAAGAGGAGAGATTATCCTGTAGTATCTGGTTGGGTCTAATGTCAATCATAAGGGTCCTTCTAAGAGGAAGAGTCAGTACAGTCCAAGGCATGGAAGGTGAAGTGATGATGGAAGATAAGGTACAGAGAGAAGGATTTGAGGATTCTAAGTCATTGGCTTTGGAAACAGAGGAAGAAGCCACAGACAAGGAACGCAGGTGGCTTCTAGGAGATAGAAAAGGCCAAGAAACAGATTATTCCCTAAAAGGCTCCAGGAGGAATGCAGCTTGACCTCACTTGGACTTCAGACTTTTGACCTCTAGAACTGTAAGAGAATAAATCTGCATTCTTTTAAGCCACTAAATTTGTGGTGATTTGTTTCAGCAGCAATAGGAAGATAATACAACCAACACTCTGATGAAGATGAATGAAGCTTTTACAGAAAATTGCTTACGATTCCTGCCTCAGTCCTTGAGTAGCCATTAATATACCATCAGGCTATGTCGGCTGAGGCCTCCTCACCTCTCTAGTTAGACCTTTTGGGCAAGATTTAGGACCATCCCAGCATACACACCCGAAACATATATTTTGACCCAATGTAGTGACTTCTTAACTGCAATTTTCCACTTTATTTGTACAGCTTGGTTCAGACACCTTCTGGCCCTTTACCTTTTTCCAGTGGCAGTAACTCACTGTGTCCCCCAAGCTCTATGGAACTGTTATCAAAACAACTCTCACAGATCTACAGTAAAGATTTAGCAATTCTCTCCCCTCCCTAACAACTTCCACTAGAGAAAATTCTCTCTTGAGACTGTAACTTCTCTTTTAGTCTCTTCAATCTCAGCTTAAAAGAGAACACTTACAAATCCTGTTTTTAGCATATGTAACCTAGCCCCTTACTTTGTAATATTAAAGTCCCAAACAGCAAAAAAAAAAAAAAAAATCTAAATTTAAAAAGTTGTCCTTGATCTCTATTTACACCCAGAGATTATTTTTTCTTAATACAAAATTCTAAAACAAGTCAGTGATCTGATTTTCTAAAACATATCATTTGAAATGGCAAGCTAAAAAGAGTGGACAGACAATCGGAGAGTAAAAAAAGACAACCCTGGGAAGTAATGGCTGATAGTACAACTGCAGAGGAGAAGGTACTTTTATTCTTCCAGCTTTACTGAAATATGATTGACATATAAATTTGTGAATATAAGGTCTACAATGTAATGATTTCATATATGTATATATTGCAGGATGATTACAACAAGGTTAGTTAAACACAACCATCACCTCATATAATTAGATCTTTTGTTTCACAAGTTTGTGGAGCATTTTAAAAGTATACTCTTTCAGCAACTTTTAAATACACAATCAGTTCAGTTCAGTTCAGTCGCTCAGTTGTGTCCGACTCTTTGAGACCCCATAAATCGCAGCACGCCAGGCCTCCCTGTTCATCACCAACTCCAGGAGTTCACTCAGACTCAAGTCCATCGAGTCAGTGATGCCATCCAGCCATCTCATCCTCTGTCATCCCCTTCTCCTCCTGCCCTCAATCCCTCCCAGCATCAGAGTCTTTTCCAATGAGTCAACTCTTCGCATGAGGTGGCCAAAGCACTGGAGTTTCAGCTTTAGCATCATTCCTTCCAAAGAAATCCCAGGGCTGATCTCCTTCAGAATGGACTGGTTGGATCTCCTTGCAGTCCAAGGGACTCTCAAGAGTCTTCTCCAACACCACAGTTCAAAAGCATCAATTCTTCGGCACTCAGCCTTCCTCACAGTCCAACTCTCACATCCATACATGACCACAGGAAAAACCATAGTCTTGACTAGACGGACCTCTGTTGGCAAAGTAATGTCTCTCCTTTTGAATATGATATCTAGGTTGGTCATAACTTTCCTTCACTACTGTTAACTACAGTCACCAAGCTATATATTGTATCTCCAGAATGTCTTCATCTTATAATTAGAAGTTACCCCACCCTTACTCCTGCCCTTAGAAATATGTTCTTGTTTCTATGAGTTTGGACTTAGATTCCACATGTAATGAACTCATCCAACATTTACCTTCTCTCTCTGACTTATTTCACTTAGTATAATGCCCTAAAGGTTCATTTATGCTGTCACAAATGACAAGATTTCTTTCTTTTTTATGGCTGTATGTCTATATATATGCATGTGTGTGTATAATATTTTATTCATTCATTCTCAATAAGAGCCTATTATGAACAACTACAGCCAACAAATTAGACAATATAGAAGAAATAGATAAATTCCTAGAAACAGAAAATCTACCAAGACTGACTTATGAAGAAACAGGAAATCTGCATAAACCAATAACAAACAGGATATTGACTCTGTAATCAAAAACTTCCTAACAAACAAACAAAATCTAGTACCAGATGGTTTCACTGGCTAATTTTACCAAACAGTTAAAGAAGAATTACTCTAATCCTTCTCAAACTCTTTCAAAGAACTAAAGATGAGGGGATTCTCCAAAACTAGACCAGCATTATCCTGATAGCAAAGTCAGAGAAGATACCACAAGGGAAGAAAATTAAAAACTACACAAAACTCCCATATCCCTGATGGACACAGACACAAAAATTCTCAATAAAATACTAGCAAACTGAATTTAATGGCACATTAAAAAGATCATACACTATATACATGTATAGTCCTTCACCTTTAACCATCAATAGTCTAGTAGGGAGGAGTGCACATAAAACATTCCAAAGAAACAAGCTAAGCTAGTGTATTGGTTATGTGTTTCAACACTGGTGGGTTTTAGAAGAAAAGCTCAGATTGATTCCAGATTGACAAGATCTAGTGTGTTTCTGTGTGTGGGAATGGCGATGGTTGGGGTTTTCGCTGTATCTCTTCTGTATGGTCACCCCATCTCTAGGGGTCCTGACATATTCTCTGACATGTATCATATACATGATATCATTCAGTCCTAAGCACAACTCCCTTGAAGAAACAGGAGCTTAGGAAGACTGGTTAAGTTGGCAAACTTCACAGATAAGTGGTAGAGACTAAATGAAAAACTAGAGAGACTGAATTTAAATTCTTATTAACTACAATACAGTATCACCTCCCAGGTAGTAGACAGATGTATATTATTACACACCAGTTTTAAGGGAGAGATTCTAGAGTTCATAGACATTAAATTCTTTATCCCAGGTCATATGACCAGTACACTGAAACAAGAATCTGAACCTTCTGATTTCTCATTGATTTTTTTTTTTTAACTCACAATACCTATTTCTTCGTTCTTTATGGGAAATGCCCAATTCCTTAATCGCATAGATACAAGAAATACTTCAACATACCACAGTAGGATAATATATTTATTCATCAATCGGTGTATTTTACCCTTAATCCCTACTATACCATGACACTCCCTTCTTTAACGTTAGCAATCATTCCATTGTTTCAGTACAAAATTTATTTATAGGAGGCCAGGGAATAAAAAGGTCAGATTCTTGGCTTTTGTTTTCAAGAACAGTAGTTCACTTGTGAAACAATAATAAAAAAAATAATAATATTTAAAGCTGCTGATCACCAAGGGTGTTTTCCTTTTCCCTTGAAAACTAGATAAATGTGTCAAAGTCTGGTTGAAGAGGAAGAAATACGGCAGCTAGAGGGGTAGAAGTCCTGAAACTAGAGGATCCCACATGGAAAGATCAAGTGGCCAAGAACAAAAACTTCTCAGAGTCAGCTACCTCTTAACAAAATCCCTATCAATACCACCAGGGAGCCGGAGTAGCACTTGGAGGTCCAGTCTCCTTGTGAGAGAGCCCTCAGTGAGTCAGTTCAGTTCAGTTTCTCAGTCATATCTGACTCTTTGCAACCTCATGGACTACAGCACGCCAGGCCTCCCTGTGCATCACAAACTCCCAGAGTTTAATCAAACTCTTGTCCATTGAGTCGGTGATGCCATCCAACCATCTCATCCTCTTGTCCCCTTCTCCTCCCACCTTCAATCTTTTCCAGCATCAGTGTCTTTTCAAATGGGTCAGTTTATCACATCAGGTGGCCAAAGTATTGGAGTTTCAGCTTCAGCATCACTCCTTCCAATGAATATTCAGAACTGATTTCCTTCAGGATTGATTGGTTGGATCTCCTTGCAGTCCAAGGGACTCTCAAGAGTCTTCTCCAACACCAGAGGTCAAGAGCATCAATTCTACAGTGCTCAGCTTTCTTTATAGTCCAATTCTCATATATCCATACATGACTACTGGAAAAACCATAGCTTTGACTAGACGAAACATTGTTGGCAAAGTAATGTCTCTGCTTTTTAATATGTTGTCTAGGTTGGTCATAACTTTTCTACCAAGGAGCAAGCATCTTTTACTTTCATGGCTGAAATCACAATCTGTAATGATTTTGGAGTCCCCCAAAATGAAGTCTGTCACTGTTTCCATTGTTTCCCCATCTATTTGCCATGAAATGATGGGACAAGATGCAATTTTCTTAGTTTTCTGAATGTTGAGTTTTAAGCCAGGTTTTTCACTCTCTTTTTTCATCAAGAGGCTCTTTAGTTCTTAACTTTCTGCCATAAGGGTGATGTCATCTGCATTTCTGAGGTTACTGATATTTCTCCCAGAAATCTTGATTCCAACTTGTGCTTTATCCATCCCAGCGTTTCTCATGATGTACTCTGCATAGAAGTTAAATAAGCAGGGTGACAATACACAGCCTTGATGTACTCCTTTCCCAATTTGAAACCAGTCTGTTGCTCCATGTCCAGTTCTAACTATTGCTTCTTGACCTGCATGCAGATTTCTCAAGAGGTAGGTCAGATGGTCTGATATTCCCATCTTTTTAAGAATTTTCCATACTTTGTCATGATCCACACAGTCAAAGGCTTTGGCATGGTCAATAAAGCAGAAATAGATGTTTTTCTGGAACTCTCTTGCTTTCTTGATGATCCAATGGATATTGGCAATTTATTCTCTGGTTCCTCTGCCTTTTCTAAATCCAGCTGGAACATCTGGAAATTCATGGTTCATGTACTGTTGAAGCCTGGCTTGGAGGACTTGGGGTATTACTTTGCTAGCGTGTGAGATGAATGCAACTGTGCAGTGGTTTGAGCATTCTTTGGCATTGCCTTTCTTTGGGATTGGAATGAAAACTGACCTTTTCCAGTCCTGTGGACACTGCTGAATTTTCCAAATTTGCTAGCATATTGAGTGCAGCACTTTCACAGCACCATCTTTTAGGATTTAAAATAGCTCAACTGGAATTCCATCAGCTCCACTAGCTTTGTTCGCAGTGATGCTTCCTAAGGACCACTTGACTTCACATTCCAGGATGTCTGCCTCTAGGTGAGTGATCACAACATTGTAATTACCTGGATCACAAAGATCTTTTTGTATAGTTCGGTGTTTTGTTGCCACCTTTTCTTAATGTCTTCTGCTTCTGTTAGGTCCATACCATTTCTGTCCTTTATTGTGCCCATCTTTGCATGAAATGTTCCCTTGGTATCTCTAATTTTCTTGAAGAGATCTCTAGTCTTTCCCATTCTGTTGTTTTCCTCTATTTCTTTTCATTGATCACTGAGGAGGGCTTTCTTATATCTCCTTGCTATTCTTCAGAAATCTGCATTCAAATGGTATATTTTTCCTTTTTCTCCTTTGCATTTTGCTTCTCTTCTTTTCACAGCTATTTTTAAGGCCTCCTCAGACAACTATTTTTCTTTTTTGCATTTCTTTTTCTTGGGGATGGTCTTGATCCCCGCCTCCTGTACAATGTCATGAACCTCTGTGCATAGTTCTTCAGGCACTCTATCAGATCCAGTCCTTTGAATCTATTTCTCACTTCCACTTCCCTGTAAGGGATTTGATTTAGGTCGTACCTGAATGGTCTAGTGGTTTTCCCTACTTTCTTCATTTTCAGTCTGAATTTGGCAATAAGCAGCTCAATATCTGAGCTACAGGCAACTCCTGGTCTTATTTTTGCTGAGTGTATCGAGCTTCTCCATCTTTGGCTGCAAAGAATATAATCAATCTGATTTCAGTATTAACAATCTGGTGATGTCCATGTGTAGAGTCTTCTCTTGTGTTGTTGAAAGAGGGTGTTTCCTATGACCAGTGCATTCTCTTGGCAAAACTCTATTAGCCTTTGCCCTGCTTCATTCTGTACTCCAAGGCCAAATTTCCCTGTTACTCCAGGTATTTCTTGACATCCTAGTTTTGTATTCCAGTCCCCTATAATGAAAAAAAAACATCTTTTGGGGGTGTATTTTTAGAAGGTCTTGTAGGTCTTCATATAACCATTCAACTTCAGCTTCTTCAGCATTACTTGGGGCATAGACTTGGGTTACTGTAATACTGAATGCTTTTCCTTGGAAATAAACAGATCATTCTGTAATTTTAAGATTGCATCCAAGTACTGAATTTCAGATTCTTTTGTTGACTATGATGGCTACTCCATTTCTTCTAAGGGATCCTTGTCCCCAGTAGTAGATATAATGGTCATCTGAGTTAAATTCACCCATCCAATCCATTTTAGTTTGCTGATTCCTAAAATTTTGATGCTCATTCTTGCCATCTCCTGTTTGACCACTTCCAACATGCCTTGATTCATGAACTTAATATTCCAGGTTCCTATTCAATATTGCTCTTTATAGTATTGGACTTTACTTCCATCTCCAGTCACATCCACAACTGGGTGATGTTTTCACCTTGGCTGTGTCTCTTCATTCTTTCTGGAGTTATTTCTCCATTCTTCTCCAGTAGCATATTGGGCACCTATTGACCTGGGGAGTTCATCTTTCAGTGCCCTATATTTTCCCTCTTCATACCTTTCATGGGGTTTTCAAGGCAAGAATAATGAAGTGGTTTGCCATTCCCTTCTCCAGTGAACCACATTTTGTCAGAACTCTCCACTGTGACCCGTCCATCTTGGATGGCCCTACACGCCATGGCTCACAGTTTCATTGAGTTAGACAAAGCTGTAGTCCATGTGACCAGATTGCAGTGGTGGCTGTGCACTGCTGGAGCTTCAATACTAGTCCTTCTCACTGTGGCCCAAAGAAGATTTCATCCTAAGAACAGCCAGCGCAACTCTTGTTGATCACTTTAAGTGACATCCAAGTCATGGGACTCTGTCCAGGCTGTATTCAACTCAGTCCTGCTCAACCCCATTTGAACTGATGTATAATGCCAAATGCCCTTTCCTCAATGTAAATCCTCACCCAAGGCAGAAAATATGCTAGGACCCCTAGAGAAGGTGTGACCATATCAAACAAATATCCAGCTAAACCCTCAAACAAACCTACTCCCATACACCTAAACACAGTAGATCATGTGAGGCCAAATCAAACTGAGCTTTTCTTCTGAAACCCACCAGTGGTGAAACACATAATACACTAGCTTAGCTTGCTTCTTTGGAATGTTTTATGTACTTCTCCCTATGAGACTATTAGATCATTAAGGGCAAGGATTTACCTTTTCTTTTTTTAATTACTCTCCCATGACTTGTAACATTAGTTTAGAAGAAATTAGAAATGTTTGTCTGATGGGCAGCTTGATCAGTGAACCCTAGAATTCAGACAAAAAGTACTGAACATAAAGCAGATCCCCCTATCCTCTCTCTGTTATCACATACTAAAATAAATGGGAAATCTATAATACTGTAACAGAAATCCCTAAGTACATGGGCACTTTGGCTAAATTGCTAATATTTAGGAGTGAGGATTAGCTTTTGGGCCCCTATTCCAAAGCACCAGGTACTCCAACTAGAGGAAATTATCAATGATCCCCCTAGGAAGGATTTAGCACTATCTTCAACAGAGAATAAGTATCTCTTTGCCTGTTTCTCCTTCTCTGTTGGTCTTATTTGCAGCATTTCATAGTTCACTAATTCCTAGCATGTTTTTTTCTTTGTTTTTACATGAAAAAGTGTATTTTAAAAATGACTGTTCTCAAGACTGCTATCTCAGGAGTTTTGTTTTATTTTGTATTCTTGTTATTTAACTTTTACAAAGCAATTGGGTTTTTGTTTTAGTTTTGTAACAAGACTTGTCAAGAATGACATGAATCTTACTTAAAACTGCAGGAAGCTAGAGGAGATTGCCTGACCGCCAAGATGGTGGAGACATTTAATGTAAACAGTCATGCCAACTAATTTTGTGCAGCTTTTAAATTACAGTTTTATTCACTTTCTAAATACCCTTTTCACTAAATTCTAAGTCAGGCTGCGTTCTTTGTCAGTGCTGACTCCAGAGCATTCTGTTAGCTTCTGAACCCAAGGAGAAAGCAATCATAGACCTTTCATGCTCTCAAAAGGCTGCTCTCACAAAGTACCTCAAATTTTTGAATTTTAAAGACTCCTTGAAACTTTTAAATGGACTCAGGAACTGGTTAACAGGAAAACCAATTCGGATGAAAGGTAACATTTTTAGATGGGATCAAAACAGCCTAGAGCCATCCTAGCTCTGTCTTCTAGCTTTTTTTCAGCTCTTGTACAAAACAGAGTTTAAACTGTGTTAAAGTCTCTGGTAATGTTTTCTTCCTTGCATATCCCGATGTTTCAGGCATATGAAATCTGACTAAAAGACCCGGGCAATCCAGTACTTCCAACAAATCAGGTGCACATTTGAAGAGTGCACATTCATCCTGCTTTTTATAGATATATTTATATTTGGAAAACAAATAGTAAATAATGCAATTACTAAGATACTGACTAAAGCAATTGCAAGATATCATACCCATTTTGCTTCCCAAACTAACTTACAGTAAAATCTTTAAATCCAATTAGCTAAAAGTTGTTTGCATGACAATGTCCAAGTTAGTTGCCAATAAGCTCAGAGTCTCATTTGATGCTTAAATTTGAGGGCAGAGAATACTGATGCAAAGACATGCAGTAAACATTCATAGAAAACCATAGAATTAATGCTATATAGAAGAAACAGGCTGGCCATTGTTTCAGATCTTGTATCTGAAGTTCCCATTCTGATAGTTGCTAGATTCTATCAGCTATTTTTAATTCTTCAGATTTGAAAGATTTCCTTATCACTGTTATTTTTCGAATAGTTTGGTCTAGGCACCCAAGCATCTTTCATACTCTTCCTGAAGGGTCCTCTGGAGAGCTTTGAAGCCAATTACATCATTATATCCTCAGCAGTGTTTCAATATAAACTCCAATTTATAAATGAGGCCACAGAGTCACCAAGAGGTCAAATGACAAATTCAGTCTTCATGGAGTATCTCAGCCAAGCTTAACATTTATCCTAGAAGCCCACATTATCACACTTGAGAGTTTTGCTCAAGCCTAGAACTCTGAAACTAAACAAAAATTATCCATAGTTTATAAAAGATTTCACAGAATTCACTACTGCTACTAATGGAAACTTGAAAAGACTTCAGATATTTGTTTTGCTAAGCAAATACCAGTTTATATATGGATGTGAGAAGTTTATTAGCATAGTAATTTTTTCATAATTATCCCAGAATGAAGTATTATACAAAGGTGACTCAACCTCAATATTTTGCCTTTTATTTTAATTTTTCTGATAATATTTTTTATCTAATGAAAAGCTTTACCTCTTTAAGCAGTTAAAATTGTATTAACATAATTCAGTTTTACATTAATGATTCAAGATCATTGTTATGAGACTTCTCAGTGATTCCGTGAGGAAAAAAAAATGGGCTAAATTTTTTAGTTAAGTTAATCAGTAAGTGTTTATTGTGAAATTATTTAATGAATATTTAGGAGAAATGTGAATTCCAGTTTGTTACTGAAAAGTTACAATTCAAAATGTTTTCTAAATCACCAAGTGAAAATTTTATATAGAAGAAAAAAGAAACACCAAGAAAGCATAAAAACTCAGTTAAAAACAAGGTTGTTTTTTTTTTATTATTATTTGCTTACAAAAAAAATAGTCTTTTTTTCTGTATGTAAAATTTACAAAATAAATGCAAACAACTAAATTACTATATTAAATCAAAGACCCTAGGACTGGGTCAAAAGCAAAATCCAAATATAAGTTGTTGCATCTTAAAGCAGAGTAAATGTTTCAATTTAAATGTTCAGAAAATACTAAACAATAAGCAATTTACAAGACTATATTATATATTATAACAAATATTACATATTATTTTATTTAAAAATAACTTTTTGACTACTCTCTACACCCTGCCTATTGCAGCCACCAAGCTGTTCTCTGTACCTGTGAGCTTTTTTTCCCCCCATAAAAGTGAGATCATATGCTATTTGTTTTTCTCTGACTTATTTCAATTAGCAAAATGCTTTTGAGGCCAATATACGTTGTCACAAATGGTAAATTAAAATATAACTTGTTAAATTTAAACAATCACAACAGATTGTACCCTAAAGGGATAAAAAGAAATATATATATACCCTATAAATCATTATTAATGACATGAACAACAAAAATGGACAAAAGTAAAAACAGAGATTTCACAAAAGAATTAATAGCTTTTGCCATTAAATATTTGAAAAGATGGTCAGCCTCCTTAGTAATTCAGTTCAGTTCCGTTCAGTCACTCAGCTATGTCCGACCCTTTGCAACCTCATGGACTGCAAGATGCCAGGCCTCCCTATCCAACATCAACTCCTGGAGTTCACTCAAACCCATGTCCATTGAGTCGGTAATGTCATCCAACCATTTCATCCTCTGTCGTCCCCTTCTCCACATACCTTTAATCTTTCCCAGTATCAGGGTCTTTTCAAATGAGTCAGCTCTTCACATCAGGTGGCCAAAGTAATGGAGTTTCAGCTTTAACATCAGTCCTTCCAATGAATATTCAGGACTGATTTCCTTTAGGATGGACTGGTTGAATCTCCTTGCAGTCCAAGGGACTCTCAAGAGTCTTCTCCATCACCACAGTTCAAAAGCATCAATTCTTCTG
>NW_011494870.1:3246527-3250630 GCF_000754665.1 Bison bison bison | reverse complement strand
TCTCATGATGTACTCTGCATATAAGTTAAATAAGCAGGGTGACAATGTACAGCCTTGATGTACTCCTTTTCTTATTTGGAACCAGTGTGTTGTTCCATGTCCAGTTCTAACTGTTGCTTCCTGATCTGCATACAAATTTCTCAAGAGGCAGGTCAGGTGGTCTGTTATCCCTATCTCTTTCAAAATTTTCCACAGTTTATTGTGATCCACACAGTCAAAGGCTTTGGCATAGTCAATAGAGCAGAAATAGATGTTTTTCTGGAACTCTCTTGCTTTTTCGATGATTCAATGGATGTTGGCAATTTGATCTCTGGTTCCTCTGCCTTTCTTAAAACCAGCTTGAACATCTGGAAGTTCACAGTTCATGTATTGCTGAAGCCTGGCTTGGAGAATTTTGAATATTACTTTACTAGCATGTGAGATGAGGACAATTGTGTGGTAGTTTGAGCATTCTTTGGCATTGCCTTTCTTTGGGATTGGAATGAAAACTGACCTTCTCAGTCCTGTGGCCCCTGCTGAGTTAGTAATTAAGAGATTACAAATCAGGAATGCTATGAAATATGGTTTTTACATTATCTTAGTAGACAAGAATCAAGAAATATTGCATTCCAAGTGATGGACTGATAGAGACAAAATAAATTTATTTAGGTTTGTGGTCATATAGCTACTTTGGAATAACTGGATCACCTAAAAATTAACTATCCAGAACTCAAAACCAAGGTTATTGTTTTAGGTATACACCCAAGAGAAACTCTTCCAAATGTACATGAGGAACTCTGCCGTTAAGTGGCTGAGACAAAAGTTTTCTAATAACAAATGCCTGGAGAGAATGAAGTAACCACTGGACTGGAGAATGGTTTAACACACTGTCTGCCATCTAGTCACCCAAAGGAATATAATAACAGCAGTCAAATTGAATTAACCAACAAAAATAGGGATCATCTTATGAATATAATATTGAATTAAAAGAATAAACAATAAAGTATTTTAAAGAAATAATACCCACTAGGAAATACATTATCTAGAAAAGAAATGGAATAATGAGCACATCAGGCAAGCAGTGAACTTGAATGGAGAGAGGCAGAGAGTAGGATAGTGCAGAACCATATACATTGACGTCAGGTATTGTCAGTGTTCCAGTTTCAATGTTGGGTGATAATTTTACTGATATTCATTAGTAAAATTTTTTTACATGATAATAAATAACTGTAAATTTCCCTTAGCTTTGGTGAAGGGAATGCCCCCTGGAGTGCCCCCAGTGGTTAAATTTTAGCAGGTGGGTGAGCAGATCTTGATGTAAGTCCATGCTATTATTCCAATCTCCCTAAACCTTTCAAATAGTTTTCTCCCCAGTGTACCATGGAAGTTCTGACATTTTAATTTCATATAGTGTAAGCCATATTTGCTACAGGCTTCAGTCAACCAAAAAAGTAAACTGTTTAGGGCCACTCTCATTTCCTCAAACTAACCTATTAACTTCTCTCTGCTGTTTAGTCCCTGATGAAGAATTTGGTCTGTCCAACTTGATAGTCTGTTCACCCTAATGTCCTATCTTAGGATCAACTTCTGTATTTGTTTCCTAGTTTATATTAATACTGTTGCCATTTAGTCACTAGGTTGTATCTGACTCTTTGCAATACCATGAACTGTAGTTTACCAGGCGCATCTGTCCATGGGATTTCCCAGGCAAGAATAGTGGAATGAGTTGCCATTTCCTTCTCCAGTTTATATTAATGTACATAGCTGAATGTTTCCCATCAAATTGTTCTATAGCATCAAACATTTGTTCATCCAAAACCTTGCCTTCTATAGGTATTTGATTATAGGTGTCTTCAAGTAATAATTTAAATAACTGTTTTATGACTGCATGCCAAGAACAATTAGTGTTCCCTAAACAAATCGCGATGGCGGCTGCAACTGGCGCACTAAGCGCGACCACGGCTGCGACCGGCGGCGCACTAAGCACAGCCGAGAGGAGCCACCCCACGTCCGAGGTCAGGGGCAGAAGCCAGGAGGACCCCATGCCCGAAGGGCGGCGGCCAAGAGGAGTTACCCCACCTCCGAGGTCAAGGGCAGCAGCCAAGAGTACCAGGCTGCAATGGCGCAGGAACGGCAGAGAAGAGCTACCCAAGTCCGAGGTCAGGGGTGGTGGCCAGGAGGAGCTACCCCACGTCTGAGGTCAGGGGCGGCAGCTGGGAAGAGCTACCCCATGCCCCCACGCCTGAAGCCAGGGGTGGTGGCTGGGAGGAGCTACCCCACACCCGAGGCCAGGGGCGGCAGCCGGGAGGACGAACCCCACGTCCAAGGAGTGGTGGCTGCGCAGGCGCAGGAGGTCCTAGAGGCACTATCCCACACTGAAGGTCAGGAAGGGCGGCGGTGAGGAGATACCCCTCCTCCAAGGTAAGAAGCAGGGACTGTGCTTTGCTGGAGCAGCCGTGAAGAGATACCCCACGTCCAAGGTAAGAGAAACCCAGTGAGATGGTAGGTGTTGCAAGAGGGAATCAGAGGGCAGACACACTGAAACCATACTCACAGAAAACTAGTCAATCTAATCACACTAGGACCACAGCCTTGTCTAACTCAATGAAACTAAGCCATGCCCGTGGGGCAACACAAGACGGGTGGGTCATGGTGGAGAGGGCTGACAGAATGTGGTCCACTGGAGAAGGGAATGGCAAACCACTTCAGTATTCTTGCCTTGAGAACCCCATGAACAGTATGAAAAGGCAAAATGATAGGATACTGAAAGAGGAACTCCCCAGGTCAGTAGGTGCCCAATATGCTACTGGAGATCAGTAGAGAAATAACTCCAGAAAGAATGAAGGGATGGAGCCAAAGCAAAAACAATACCCAGTTGTGGATGGGACTGGTGATAGAAGCAAGGTCCGATACTGTAAAGAGCAATATTGCATAGGAACCTGGAATGTCAGGTCCATGAATCAAGGCAAATTGGAAGTGGTCAAACAAGAGATGGCAAGAGTGAATGTCGACATTCTAGGAATCAGCGAACTGAAATGGACTGGAATGGGTGAATTTAACTCAGATGACCATTATATCTACTCCTGCAGGCAGGAATCCCTCAGAATAAATGGAGTGGCCATCATGGTGAACAAAAGAGTCCGAAATGCAGTACTTGGATGCAATCTCAAAAATGACAGAATGATCTCTGTTCATTTCCAAGGCAAACCATTCAATATCACAGTAATCCAAGTCTATGCCCCAACCAGTAACGCTGAAGAAGCTGAAGTTGAATGGTTCTATGAAGACCTACAAGACCTTTTAAAACTAACACCCAAGAAAGATGTCCTTTTCATTATAGGGGACTGGAATGCAAAAGTAGGAAGTTAAGACACATGGAGTAACAGGCAAATTTGGCCTTGGAATATGGAATGAAGCAGGGCAAAGAATAATAGAGTTTTGCCAAGAAAATGCACTGGTCATAGCAAACACCCTCTTTCAACAACACAAGAGAAGACTCTACACATGGACATCACCAGATGGTCAACACCGAACACAGATTGATTATGTTCTTTGCAGCCAAAGATGGAGAAGCTGTATACAGTCAACAAAAACAAGACTGGAAGCTGACTGTGGTTCAGATCATGAACTTCTTATTACCAAATTCAGACTTAAATTGAAGAAAGTAGGGAAAATCACTAAACCATTCAGGTATGACCTAAATCAAATCCCTTATGATTATACAGTGGAAGTGAGAAATAGATTTAAGGGACTAGATCTGATAGATAGAGTGCCTGATGAACTATGGAATGAGGTTCGTGACACTGTACAGGAGACAGGGATCAAGACCATCCCCATGGAAAAGAAATGCAGAAAAGCAAAATGGCTGTCTAGAGAGGCCTTACAAATAGCTGTGAAAAGAAGGGAAGAGAAAAGCAAAAGAGAAAAGGAAAGATATAAGCATCTGAATGCAGAGTTCCAAAGAATGGCAAGAAGAGATAGGAAAGCCTTCCTCAGTGATCAATGCAAAGAAATAGAGGAAAACAACAGAATGGGAAAGACTAGAGATCTCAAGAAAATTAGAGATACCAAGGGAACATTTCATGCAAAGTTGGGCTCGATAAAGGACAGAAATGGTTTGGAGC
>NW_011494870.1:3241253-3245411 GCF_000754665.1 Bison bison bison | reverse complement strand
AGTCAAGGCTATGGTTTTTCCTGTGGTCATGTATGGATGTGAGAGTTGGACTGTGAAGAAGGCTGAGCGCCGAAGAATTGATGCTTTTGAACTGTGGTGTTGGAGAAGACTCTTGAGAGTCCCTTGGACTGCAAGGAGATCCAACCAGTCCATTCTGAAGGAGATCAGCCCTGGGATTTCTTTGGAGGGAATGATGCTAAAGCTGAAACTCCAGTACTTTGGCCACCTCATGTGAAGAGCTGACTCACTGGAAAAGACTCTGATGCTGGGAGGGATTGAGGGCAGGAGGAGAAGGGTTCGCCAGAGGATGAGATGGCTGGATGGCATCACTGACTCGATGGACTTGAGTCTGAGTGAACTCTGGGAGTTGGTGATGGACAGGGAGGCCTGGCGTGCTGCAATTCATGGGGTTGCAAAGAGTCGGACACGACTGAGTGACTGAACTGAACTGAACTGAAACAAATCGAATCAATGCCTTTAAATTTAATTACTACTGAGAATTGGCACATAATACAGAACTAATTAAGAGAATCCATGTTTAACTTTCTTTTCTTCTGGAATTACTTGCATTCAGTATGCATAAATCATTGCTCTTCCAAAAGAACAGGAATATGATAGAATAAAACTTATACCATGTTGAGGGCTCAACACCAGTCTCTGTTCTTGGACAGTTAAGCATCAGCAATATCATAAGCTAGGTCAGTTTTCGTGGAGAGAAGTCCAGACTATAATGTCTATATATAATCTTCATTCTGGTGCTCAGGGCCAACTTGTACAGTGACCTACCAAGCAGACTGAGGACAGAGACTGGCTGATATCCAGAGAACATGTTGTTTTGTTTACCCAGTTCTTGAGAGCCTCCTGGAAAATATATGCTCCTTGGTGAGCATATACATGGTACATTAAATATCTTCACACTCTTTTCTCATTCCAAGGGGTCCACCTACATAATTCTTCCTCACACTTTCTTGCCACCATTTTTCAATCTGGTCTTTTGAAGTCTCTGACTTCCCAGTTCTAATCTACCAGCAACTATCCATGTATCAGCACAATGTGTAAGTATATCTCATTTGAAGCAAAGTAAAAGTCAGTATATTGCTTGAAGTTCTGCCCACTTTGGGAATTCTCCATCATTACTATTTACCATAGCCAAAACTTAGTGAGGTTGAAATTCTGTAACCATCCCCTTGTCAGGCTGGTGCCAGAAAATCATGCAAAACATCTGTAAGTCAGGTTCAAGGTGTTTGCTCTTCAGTTAGTTAGCCCTAAGAAATCACCTTGAGAATATAGGTGAGGGTCAGGGGAAGACAGACAATGCAGGATAAATTGTCAAAGGAATCTCTATTATGTGCTCATGCAATTTAATTGTGTTTTTTCGACCTTCTGTAACCTCGTTCCTTGTATACCCTTTCAATTTGGTGATTTCCTCTGAGCACCTAAGCTGAAGAGGTTCATGTAAGACTGTTCCTGATAATTAGCTCAAATTCCATAGCCACTTTGTGTTCACTGATTAAGTAAGTATTCATTCCCTACGATGGCCCACTAGCAAACCAGGAGCTGTTTCTCAACAAAAGGTAGATTATAATATCTTCACAAGAGGGCATGGATTTACTCTGTGCTGCTCTTCTGCTAGAGGCTTGTAAGAAATTCCAAATAACATTAGTGTTTATAGACATTTCATGAACTAGTTCCTAAGTCTCAAGTAGAAAAGTAGTTTGAGTTGCAGCTGGACTTGCTGCAGAATTTTTTCTTTCTCAGTTCCTACTCTAATGGGGCAGTCATTTGTATTAATTACACATGGCTCACATTAGCACACAAAAATAAAAAAACACTGTTTTCAAAATCAGAAAGTTTCCTAAATTATTGTGCTTCTTTCATAGTGGTAGGTGTGCAAGTACATTTACTTTTTTTTTCCCCCCACCAAAAGGAATATCAAGATATACTGCAGACTACTGAAACCTTAAAACTTTACTGATGTGGTAGGTTTATGGATTTATCTGGGGTGTATCTTGACTCACTTATGTCTGACTAAGGCATTTAAAGTATTTGAAGCTCCTAATCATTCCTGATCCAAAGATGCTCATGTCAAAAATACAGTGAACAATGTGACATTCCCATGTCAAGATGATCATGATATTTGTGGGCTAGGACTATATTATATCAGAGAGCAGTACAATTAACATAAATCTGAGGCAATACTATGGAGTTGTCCTTTTCATGTAAAAGCATGCTTCTTAAGACCTTTATAAATTGGTACAGAGAGCAAAGTGATTTACAGGTCAATAGCTCCATACTAGATTCCAGGAAGCAGGGTTGACTGACTTCAGGGAAGAGACTACATCTGTAACAGCAGCTAAAATCGGAATCAATACTTTATTAAGATATTAATAATCCAAGATCCATTCCCCTCTGTATAAGCAAAGAGGCACGTTAAAAAGCTATGTGAATCCTTCAAGTCTTTGGTGGTACTTCCAATTCCTCCAGGGATATGGAGTTGCTTATCTGCATATGGACATCACCAGATGGTCAACACTGAAATCAGATTGATTATATTCTTTGCAGCCAAAGATGGAGAAGTTCTATACAGTCAGAAAAAAACAGGACCAGGAGCTGACTGTGGCTCAGATCATAAACTCCTTATTGCCAAATTCAGACTTAAATTGAAAAAAGTAGGGAAAATCACTAGACCATTCAGGTATGACCTAAATCAAATCCCTTATGATTATACAGTGGAAGTGAGAAATAGATTTAAGGGACTAGATCTGATAGAGTGCCTGATGAATTATGGACGGAGGTTCGTGACATTGTACAGGAGACAGGGATCAAGACCATCCCCATGGAAAAGAAATGCAAAAAAGCAAAATGGCTGTCTGGGGAGGCCTTACAAATAGCTGTGAAAAGAAGAGAAGTGAAAAGCAAAGGAGGAAAGGAAAAATATAAGCACCTGAATGCAGAGTTCCAAAGAAGAGCAAGGAGAGATAAAAAAGCCTTCCTTAGCGATCAATGCAAAGAAATAGAGGAAAACAACAGAATGGGAAAGACTAGAGATCTCTTCAAGAAAATTAGAGATACCAAGGGAACATTTCATGCAAAGATGGGCTCAATAAATGACAGAAATGTTATGGACCTAACAGAAGCAGAAGATATTAAGAAGAGGTGGCAAGAATACACAGAAGAACTGTACAAAAGAGATCTTCAGACTAAGATAATCACGATGGTGTGATCACTCACCTAGAGCCCGACATCCTGGAATGTGAAGTCAAGTGGGCCTTAAGAAGCATCACTACTAACAAAGCTAGTAGAGGTGATAGAATTCCAGTTGCACTATTCAAATCCTGGAAGATGATGCTGTGAACGTGCTGCACTCAATATGCCAGCAAATTTGGAAAACTCAGCAGTGGCCACAGGACTGGAAAAGGTCAGTTTTCATTCCAATCCCAAAGAAAGGCAATGCCAAAGAATGCTCAAACTACCGCACAATTGCACTCATCTCACACACTAGTAAAGTAATGCTCAAAATTCTCCAAGCCAGGCTTCAGCAATATGTGAACCATGAACTTCCAGTTGATCAAGCTGGTTTTAGAAAAGGCAGAGGAACCAAAGATCAATTGCCAACACCCGTTGGATCATCAAAAAAGCAAGAGAGTTCCAGAAAAGCATCTATTTCTGCTTTATTGACTATGCCAAAGCCTTTGACTGTGTGGATAACAATAAACTGTGGAAAATTCTTAGAGAGATGGGAATACCAGACCACCTGACCTGACTCTTGAGAAAACTATATGCAGGACAGGAAGCAAGAGTTAGAACTGGACATGGAACAACAGACTGGTTCCAAATAGGAAAAGAGTATGTAGAGGCTGTATACTGTCACCCTGTTTATTTAACTTATATGCAGAGTACGTCAAGAGAAACGCTGGACTGGAAGAAGCACAAGCTGGAATCAAGATTGCTGGAAAAGTATCAATAACCTCAGATATGCAGATGACACCACCCTTATGGCAGAAAGTGAAGAAGAACTAAATAGCCTCTTGATGAAAGTGCAAGTGGAGAGTGAAAAAGTTGGCTTAAAGCTCAACATTCAGAAAACGAAGATCATGGCATCTGGTCCCATCACTTCATGGGAAATAGAGGGGAAACAGTGGAAACAGTGTCAGACTT
>NW_011494870.1:3239415-3240867 GCF_000754665.1 Bison bison bison | reverse complement strand
GAAAAGCAGAGACATTACTTTGCCAACAAAGGTCCGTCTAGTCAAGGCTATGGTTTTTCCAGTGGTCATGTGTGGATGTGAAAGTTGGACTTTGAAGACAGCTGAGCACTGATGAATTGATGCTTTTGAACTGTGGTGTTGGAGAAGACTCTTGAGAGTCCCTTGGACTGCAAGGAGATCTAACCAGTCCATTCTAAAGGAGATCAGTCCTGGGTGTTCTTTGGAAGGACTGATGCTAAAGCTGAAACTCCAATACTTTGGCCACCTCATATGAAGAGTTGACTCATTGGTGTTGACCCTGAAGCTGGGAGGGATGGTAGGCAGGAGGAGAAGGGGACAGGATACTGAAGTGGGTTGCCATTTCCTTCTCCAGGGGATTTTCCCAGCTCAGGGATTGAACTCATGTCTCCCGCATTGCAGGCAGATGCTTTAACCTCTGCAGTTAAAGTCAGTTAAAGTCAGTCAGGGATTCCCTGACTGGTGTTGACCCTGATGCTAGGAGGGATTGGGGGCAGGAGGAGAAGGGGACGACAGAGGATGAGATGGCTGGATGGCATCACCAACTCGATGGACATGTGTTTGGGTGAACTCCGGGAATTGGTGATGGACAGGGAGGCCTGGCATGCTGCAATTCACGGGGTCACAAAGAGTCAGACACAACTGAGCGACTGAACTGAACTGATGCTTCACTCATTTGGTCAGTGGGGGAAGTATTAAGGGCTTCCACATGACTCCCTCCCATTACAACAGTCAAGTAGGAATTCTTTTTATTCTCAAATCTGTCTATTCTAACCAAAATTTAGGAACTGAGAAAGTACCCATAAATTACTATGAACTTACTGGGCCAATTGTGATCCAAACTTTAACCAATGCACTATTTATCACCTAACTTCCATTAGACTCTAATTTAATCAAGAAATTACAACAGGCTTTTGGGTTCTCAGTGATTATTGTTAGGAAATGCCTAGTCCAATAATTTCCTACTCCAAGCTCTAGCTATTCTTTCAACGGTGCTTAGTCTCTCTATCAGTTTCTTTGGGGGAAGGCGTGAAGTAAGAGTTACAATATATATAATACAGGCTGGTAGCAACATTTCAAAATCACTCCTCAAGAAACTCTAACCTTCCCCCTAAGCAAGGGATTCTACATATTGACCAATACTTGGACTTAATTAAGTCAGACTGGTTCCAAATAGGATAAGGAGTATGCCAAGGCTGTATATTGTCACCCTGCTTATGTAATTTATATGCAGAGTACATCATGACAAACGCTGGGTTGGAAGAAGCACAAGCTGGAATCAAGTTTGCCAGGAAAAATATCAATAACCTCAGATATGCAGATGACACCACCCTTATGGCAGAAAGTGAAGAGGAACTCAAAAGCCTCTTGATGAAAGTGCAAGTGGAGAGTGAAAAAGTTGGCTTAAAGCTCAACATTCAGAAAACGAAGGTA
>NW_011494870.1:3234800-3239315 GCF_000754665.1 Bison bison bison | reverse complement strand
GCTATGGTTTTTCCTGTGGTCATGTATGGATGTGAGAGTTGGACTGTGAAGAAGGCTGAGTGCCGAAGAATTAATGCTTTTGAACTGTGGTGATGGAGAAGACTCTTGAGAGTCCCTTGGACTACAAAGAGATCCAACCAGTCCATTCTGAAGGAGATCAGCCCTGGGATTTCTTTGGAAGGAATGATGCTAAAGCTGAAACTCCAGTACTTTGGCCACCTCATGTGAAGAGTTGACTCATTGGAAAAGACTCTGATGCTGGGAGGGATTGGGGTCAGGAGGAGAAGGGGACGACAGAGGATGAGATGGCTGGATGGCATCACTGACTCGATGGACATCAGTTCACTCGATGAGTGAACTCCGGGAGTTTGAGATGGACAGAGAGGCCTGGCGTGCTGCGATTCATGGGGTCGCAAAGAGTTGGACACGACTGAGCGACTGTACTGAACTGAACTGAAGTCTTGAAAATGGAAGAGAGGCCATAGCTATTCTTTATAAAGATGACTCAGGTAGGACCATTCTACAGTTCTTGAGTTTTACATGTTATATAAAGTAAGATTTTTCTTGACTGCCCAACTACTTCATTCTTAGGGATACCATGGTATTTGAGACCTAACATCTAAGGAACACTTTATCTTTGTTACCCTTCTTGGAAATCTGGTTCTGTCACCTGACCTCTGTTACTCTAGAGACACATCTTTTCCAATGAAATAACATAATTTCTAAAACAACAGAATAATAATTCTTGCCAGTATGATAGAACTCATAGATAGGCCATACATGAATTAAGGAGAACATCTATCTAATGACTATCAGAAGCATTTGACATTGCTGGTTATCCCTTTCTCATATGATACCATATTCATTTACCTTCCTGGAAACTACCCCCCTTAGTTATTCCTCATATCCTCTTCTTTGTTTCATTTGATTTTAGACTTCTTACTTTTGAAATGCTCAGGGATAAGCTCTTGAATCTCTTCAGTCTCATGGATTCAAATATCATCCTAATGTTGATTATCAATCCCTCAATTTCAACCCACTACCCCACCTAAACTCAGGTTCGCATGTTGAAGTGCTGAGTTGACATCTCTGCCTGATGTCGAATAGGAATCTCAAATTTAACAAGTTTGAAGTCAGTTCTTAATTCTCACCTCCAACCCTAACTAAACTAAAGGGGGCTCCTCATCTAGTTTTTATCAAGTTTTTAAATGGTATTATTATTCATTCAGTAGTTTAAGCCAACAACTGAAAATGAAAAATAAAAACGGAGACATCCTCACTAATCTTTCTTGATTAGACTACTGTTTCCATTCTTCCCTTTCTCCCCTCACTGCTGCATTTTATTCAAAGAGTTAGAGATTTTTTTTTTAATATATGAATCAGATGTCTCTTAACTGTTTAACATTTCTCAGTACAATTCCATCAATTCTGGTCATTTTAATTTACTCTCAGAAGTTAGAACATTATTTGATACACAGGAGACCTTGGTAGACAGAATAATGTCCCTTCAAAGATGTCCACATCAAATCTCCAGAACTTGTGAAAATGTCACTTACATGACAAAGAAGACTTTGCAGATATAGTTGAATGGTTAACATTGGGATGGGGAAATTATTCTGGATCATCTCTGTGGGCCCAACATAATCACAAAAGTAGGAAGGTGAAAATCAGGAAAGAAAATAAGACAAAAGAAGTAGGAGTCAGGGTGAAAGACAGGTTTGAAGATGCTAACATTGTTGGCTTACAGATAGATAAGGGGCCATAAACACACCAAATGCAAGTGGGCTCATGAATCTGGAAAGTATAGGAAACCGATTTTCCTTTATATCTTCTGGGAGGAATGCAGGCCTGCAGACACCTTGATCTTAGCCTAGTGAGACCATGTTAGACATCGAGCTCCAGAACTATAGAGGATAAATGTGTGTTATTTTAAGTAGTAAAGTTTGTGATAATTTGTTTTCTTAGCAGTTAATACAGAGCTGCCTAATAAACACTGCAAAATGATTAAACTAAATTTTAGTAGAACCAAAGCATTGGACTTGAGTTCATAAAACCTAGGTTCTACTCCTACCTCTGCCATATTAACTATATAATCCTGGAAAACCATGGCATTCCTATAAACTGGAAATAATCTCTTACCTTCTCAAATCTCAAAACTTATTAATAATTAGTTTCCTGTTGCTACTATAATAATACGATCTTGAAAGTGAAAGTGAAGTCACTCAGTCATGTCCAACTCTTTGCAACCCCATGGACTATAAGCCACCAGGCTTCTCCATCCAGGGGATTCTCCAGGCAAGAATACTGGAGTGGGTTGCCATCTCCTTCTCCAGGGGATCTTACCAACCCAGGGATCAAACTTAGCTCTACCACATTGCAGGCAGATTCTTTACCATCTAAGCCATCAGGGAATCCCCATATGATAATAACACAAATTATTTTTCTTACATGTCTAGAGGTTGTCACCCTGCTTATTTAAATTCTATGCAGAATACATCATGCAAAATGCTAGTCTGGATGAATCACAAGCTGGAATCAAGATTGCTGGGAGAAATAGCAATAACCTCAGATATGCAGATGACACCACCCTTATGGCAGAAAGCGAAGATAAACTAAATAGCCTCATGATAAAAGGGAAAAGAAAGAGTGAAAAAGTTGGCTTAAAACTCAAGATTGAGAAAACTAAGACCATGGCATCTGGTCCCATCACTTCATGGAAAATAGATGGGGAAACAATGGAAACAGTGACAGACTTTATTTTCTTGGGCTCCAAAATCACCACAGATGGTGACTACAGCCATAAAATTATGACACTTGCTCCTTGGAACAAAAGCTATGACCAACCTAGACAGCATATTAAAAAGCAGAGACATTGCTTTGTCAACAAAGGTCCGTCTACTCAAAGCTATGGTTTTTCCATTAGTCATGTACTGAAGTGAGAGCTGGACCATAAAAAAAGCTGAACACCAAAGAATAGATGCTTTTGAACTGTGGTGCTGGAGAAGACTCTTGAGAGTCCCTTGGACAGCCAGGAGATCAAACTAGTCAATCCTAAAGGAAATCAGTCCTGAATATTCATTGAAAGGACTGATGCTGAAGCTCCAATATTTTGGCCACCTGGTACAAAGAGCTGATTCATTGGAAAAGACTCTGATGCTGGGAAAGACTGAAGGCAGGAAGAGAAGGGGACGACAGAGGATGAGATGGTTGGATGGCATCACCAACTTGATGGGCAAGAGTCTGAGCAAGTTCCAGGAGTTGGTGATGGACATGGAAACCTGGTGTGATGTGGGTCCCAAAGAGTCAGGCATGACTAAATGACTGAACTGAACTGAGAGGTGAGATATTCAAAACTCTTCTCACTGAACTAAAATCAATGTGCCAGCAAGCCTGCGGTATTTTCTGGAGACTCTAGGGGAGAATGATCTCTTTAATTTTTCAGATTCTAGAAGCCACCTGAATTCCTTGCCTCAGAGGCCCTTCCTCCATCTTCAAAGTCAGCAGCATAGCATCTTCTAATCTCTCTCTGCTTGTTTCCATGGCTTTTTCTTAATTATCACTCTTCTTGCCTCTGTTTTATAAAATCTGTTGTGATTACATTGCTTAGGCAAGTGCTTAGTTGCTCAGTCATGCCCTACTCTTTGCGACCCCATGGACTGCAGCCTACCAGGCTCCTCCATCCATGGGATTTGCCAGGCAAGAATACTGGAGTGGGGTGCCATAGCCTTCTCCAAAAGTCCACTTGGCCATGTAAAATAACATATCCACCAGTTTGGGAGATGAAAGTGTGGAGGCATTATTCTGTCTTATCACACAGAGTCAAATAAAATAGTCCATTGACAAATGCCATGGAGCCATTAAAGTATGAAGCAAATATAGGCCAAAATATTACTTTTTTTGGCTGTGCCACACAACTCACAGGATTTTAGTGCTGCAAACAGTGATTGAAACCAAGTCCTTGGCAGTGAGAGTGCAGAGTCCCACCAGGGAATTTCCTCCAATTTGGTTTAAATATTAATGGGACATTTTTGAAAGTACAAGTTTTAAAGCTATACTCATATTTATGTTTATCTTTACAGCATAAAAATGATCTTTTTAAACTGATCAGATGCCTTCTTCATTTCATTGAATTGAGCCTTTCCTTCAATCACCCACGTTTACCACATATACAAAGGGAAGTCATGTGCTTCCCTGAATAAAATAATTACCTTATTTAAAACCAAAAGCTAAAAGCTGAAAATTGCATCACAAACCCGAGAGCCAATATCACCTATAGTTATTACTGAAGGACACTGCTAGTTTTATTCCCTGCCAAACAGATTTCAGTGAAAAATGTAAAGTGTACATGTAGTATCTGTATTATAAAGTTGATTTTTTACATATTTTCCAGTGGCACTTCATCCTAGTATGATATTTTAATTCTATTTCATTTCCTACATACCTATAGGTACACAGGAAAAAGACTTGTGAGATCAAACTTCCTGAAATGTATCTACGTATTGCTAATTGGATAAG
>NW_011494870.1:3233906-3234700 GCF_000754665.1 Bison bison bison | reverse complement strand
GCTTTTTCTTAATTCTCACTCTTCTTGCCTCTGTTTTATAAAATCTGTTGTGATTACATTGCTTAGGCAAGTGCTTAGTTGCTCAGTCATGTCCAGTTCTTTGTGATCCCATGGACTTTAGCCCACCAGGCTCCTCTGTTCACCTCCAGGCAAGAATACTGGAGTGGGTTGCCATTTCCTCCTTCAGGGGATCTTCCCAACCTAGAGATCAAACCTGAGTCTCTTGTTCTCCTGCACTGTAGGCAGATTCTTTACCAACTGAGCTATAGGGGAAGCATTGGGCTCACCCAAATACTCCCTGAGAGTTTTCCCATCTCAAGATCCTTAAATGAATTACATATGCAAAGTCCACTTGCTGCTGCTACTGCTACTAAGTCCCTTCAGTCGTGTTCGACTCTGTGTGACCCCATAGACGGCAGCCCACCAGGCACCCCCGTCCTGGGATTCTCTAGGCAAGAACACTGGAGTGGGTTGCCATTTCCTTCTTCAATGCATGAAAGTGAAAAGTGAAAGTGAAGTCGCTCAGTTGTGTCCGACTCTTAGCGACCCCATGGACTGCAGCCTACCAGGCTCCTCCATCCATGGGATTTTCCAGGCAAGAGTACTGGAGTGGGGTGCCATCGCCTTCTCTGTGATTTGAGTATGTGATGAGGCGATAACAGTGTGAAACCAAAATGAATCCCCTTTTATATAGGCATCTTTAACAACCATATTTATTCTCTTGTGCATTGTTAAACAAGCAGAAATTAGTTGGTGCAAAAATCTTTGCCCCATGTGTTGAAAGATAAGTGAAA
>NW_011494870.1:3222180-3233806 GCF_000754665.1 Bison bison bison | reverse complement strand
CATATTTATGTTTATCTTTACAGCATAAAAATGATCTTTTTAAACTGATCAGATGCCTTCTTCATTTCATTGAATTGAGCCTTTCCTTCAATCACCCACGTTTACCACATATACAAAGGGAAGTCATGTGCTTCCCTGAATAAAATAATTACCTTATTTAAAACCAAAAGCTAAAAGCTGAAAATTGCATCACAAACCCGAGAGCCAATATCACCTATAGTTATTACTGAAGGACACTGCTAGTTTTATTCCCTGCCAAACAGATTTCAGTGAAAAATGTAAAGTGTACATGTAGTATCTGTATTATAAAGTTGATTTTTTACATATTTTCCAGTGGCACTTCATCCTAGTATGATATTTTAATTCTATTTCATTTCCTACATACCTATAGGTACACAGGAAAAAGACTTGTGAGATCAAACTTCCTGAAATGTATCTACGTATTGCTAATTGGATAAGTAAACTGCCAAATTTCATTTGTCTTTGTGAAAAAAGTAAGTGATTCTCATGTGTAGGTTTTCATCAGCGCTTCACTAGCTGAAGACAGAGTTTTTTCATGTGTAATTATGTGGTCTCTATGTTGGAAAGATATCAAAGTCCAATGTTGGCTGAATTTTTGAGTCTCCTTTCTCTTCGCCAAAACTCATGAACAGTTTTAGGTCAGGGAGGAGAGTGATAATTAAACATTTCTATAGCATTATTACCCAAGCATGTGGAAATTTTCTAGGTTCAATGAGTGGAAGAATACCTTTTATTGATCCAAGAGCACCAAGCCAGATGCAATTACACATTCTGAATGTTTTCCAGTGGGTAACTCTTCTGGTCCTAGTTGAAATGATTACTGAGTAAGGTAAAGAGTTGTCCTCTTATTCGGTAGGAGAAGCCAAGAAGTTTCTTACTCACCAATAAAACTTTACAAAGGTTTCAAAAACCGTTCAATCATCAAGGATTATTTTCAAAATATATATTTAGTCTTCAACAAACTTTTGCTTTTATCTAAACATGTTTTTTTAATGCCCAAGAAAGATGACCCCACCATTCCCAAAATAAATCTCTAGAGAAGAAACTGAAAGCTTGGACAGAAGCTACATTTTCTACCTCAAAATTAAAATCCCTGCAAAGCATCTCATAAAATGAAGGGGAAAAAAAGTGCATGGTATATAATTTATTTTCTAAATTACTGACCCTTTGTCAGGGAAGGTTAAAAAGTGTTAACATTATTTTCCTTCATGTCTAGGGATGCTTGCAGTAAACAAAAATTAAAAATGTTTCTTGCAAAAGTTATTTAACCAGACAAGGTAAAAATATCAAGAAACATTTGAAAAGACTAAGTTGGAATGAAACCATACAAGGGAAATCTTACATAAGCATATAAGAACAGATCAACTAAATTTCATTTCTAAAGATTGGGATAAATAAGACTAGCATTTTAATTTGCACAGGAAGAGAAGGATGAAAAGATCTTGAAGACATGAAAATGAATCATTTGGTCCTAAACACTTTTTCTTCCTCTCTTCCTCTCCTTTTCCCTCCCCGTCTCCCCTCCTATCTTCCTTCCTTCCAGCCCAGGAGATGAAATATTAGAAATATATATATATATATAAAATAACTAGTTCTTTTTTGATGAAATGAATATCTCCAGGATTTAAAAGATGCAAATGAATTTCAGCTACTCTTGAAAATAAAACTTTGCTGATGATGGTTTATAAAATCATTGTTGATAAAGCTCATATTTGGATGAATACCGACTCATTTGTAGCAACATCTTCCAATTTATTTTGCCAAATATTTTAGGTAAATGAGATGATTCTGCTATCTACGCTATCTACTAGTTAGAGGGATATAATAATCAAGTTGAGTAGTCTTTACACTAATGTTGGGAACTCTAGATTTTTCACAATGATGCTTCTGGGAATAGAAATGGAAGTGCTCTGAATTTCCCAAGTCACATTAAGCAAGTGGCTAAATTTTGGTTTTTATATGCATTAAGCTTCCACATAGTATTTTATCTGAAAATATGATTATCTAAAAACATTTGGAAGAATACTCAGTAAAACTGTTATTTTAGACAACAGAATCAGAAAATTCAAAGAGATTATACTTGCAAAAATTTGGGGTTTGTTCCTAGTTACATGAAAATTTAGATATTTTTTCAAAGAATTTTTCTTTGTCCTTACCCATGAAGATATAACAACATAAGCATATTTGCAAAAATATTTTCTCTATTTTTCTCTGAATGTTTTGATTTTATGCATGTGTACATACTCCTGTTATTTCAGAAACTTCCATTTCGTAAAAGCTGGTACTGAAGTTTGTTCTGTATCATATACTTTTACTTTTCCTCTCTTCTATTTAGATTATATGCAATATATATATTTATAGGGACACCAAAATTTACCTACTTATCCTCCTTAAATTGTAGGAGTAGTATGAAAAAATTTTAAAAAAGTAAATTAGCAAAGAAAAAAGTAAATTACCTCTGATTCCATCACATGAACACAACATTCCATTTTTTTTTAAATTTTCTATACTTTTCCCATTTGCACATTTGATATTTATATTTTTATAGTCATAGCAGGAATGCAAAACTATACTCAGCTTTGGTTTTTTACAATTACTTGCATTTCCCATATCACCTATAATTATTGCTTTAATTTCTACATAATATTTTTATAAATAGGTGTGCATAATTAAAGAGAGACAGAGAGAGACTCTCTCCTTCTTTTGAATTTTAATTTATCATAAATTCTCAAATGTAAAACTTCCTGAACCAATGACATGTTTTTTATTCTTGATAGTGAAATTGAAGTATAAGTTAATTATACCAAATCCTACTGAAATCAACAAACTGAAAAGTACTGATTAACCATTACATCTCATATTAGTATTATTATTTAAATATATATTATATATCAGTACAATATATATTATATATCAGACTCTTTACTGTCTGTGCTACTAGGGAAGCCCCAATATATCAGTACAATACTTCACAGGCGTTCTTATTTTCTATTTCATAATTTTTCAAAGAAAATTTTCCTTCTTTTTTAAGTGATTGATTAAACTGAAAGAGATTAATAACTATCTGATTTATTTTCATTTTTTCTTAAGTTTAAATACTTGAATCATATTTATCTACTATTTTAAAGTTACTTTGCATCAAATGAACTTTCAGAAATGCCACATTCATTTTTATCTACTATTTTAATGACATTTATAAACATCAACCAGAAAAACTTTGTTTTACACTACCTGTGAAGTAGGAACAAGCCACAGCATGTACTTGTGGCAATGTCTTCTACCTTTGAGAAATACAGACAAGTGTAAGTTACCTCAGATAAACCAAGTTTAGTATAAGTATATAAGCAAATTAAGAAGCACAGTAAATCTTCACTGAGATCCCACAATTAGTTTTCATGGAATGGTAACATCCTCTATCACTGCAAAACAGCTCTAATTCCCAAATAGCAACTCTAGTAGTGATCTCTCAGAAATGCTCATGTTGATAAATTAACATCACATGACTTGGGTTCTGCTTGACTTATCTACAAGCTATTTTCTCATATTGCTGATGATAACTATATATTTTCCTGTACATTGTTTCCTAGCTGCTTTTACTCAAGGTTTCCACTAGCTAATTGCCCTTATTTATTATGCTTTGAAAACCATCTTTATTGGGATATAATTCACATGCCACAAAATTCACCCACTTAAATTATAAAATTTAATGGGTTTAATATATTAGGAGTGGGTACAAAAAGAAACTTTGCACCCATTAGCATTTCCTTTGTATATACAAGCAGAAGTAGGATTGCAGGATCATATGGTATTCTGCTTTTCATTTTGTGAAGAACTTCCATACTGTTTGCCAAAATGGTTATACAGATTGACATTCCCAACAACAATGTGCAGAGGTTCCCTTTGCCCATGTCCCTGAGAATGTTTACTATCTTTTGTCTTTTTGATAATGCCATTCTAACATGTGTTATTCCCTCATGGTGGTTCTGATTTGCATTTCTCTGACGATTTGTGATGTTAAACATTTTTCGTATACCTCTTGGTCATTTTTATAACTTCTATCCAGGTTTTTTGATCATTTTTAAATTGAATTATTTGTTTTCTTGCTATAGAATTGCTTTTCCCATATATTTTAGATATTGACACTGGTGGAAGTCATTTGGGGAACTCATTCAACCACATGGACACTGGTGCTGGCAAGCATTAGTTTGGAGTCCTCCCTCTAGTCTATTAGTGCTCGGGGCATACTGAAAGGTTGTTGTTGAATCACGCAGACACCGGGATTCTTGGCCCCCGGAGGAGAAGAATTCAATCTGGGGCCAGAGACGAGGCTTGATCGCTCAGAGCTTTTGTGTAATAAAGTTTTATTAAAGTATAAAGGAGATAGAGAAAGCTTCTGACATAGGCATCAGAAGGGGGCAGAAAGAGTACCCACTTGCTAGTGTTAACAATGAGGTTATATAATCCAAAGAATGTCTGGAGGTTGTAAAGATCTCGTCATATCTACTCCCATAATTTACATTTTAAGATAACAGAAGGTTTAATCCAAAGACTGTCCTTAGGCAGGATACATTATTGTTATATAATCCTAAGGAATGTGGAGAAAGAAAAAAAAGTTTGTTCTTTCTTCCTCCTTGAGAATTCCAGACCTCTCTCTCCTTGGGGACCCCGAGACTCCTTATCAACCTGCCTAGGAAATGACTCTCTCAATACCTGCCCACCAGCTGGTCAGGACCAGTCCTAAAACCCCAAAGGCCAAGAGTAGAGTTGCCTGGGGATCCAGCCCCACTTCCAAAGGGTTGGCATCTGTCCCAGGTTCCCCTCAGCCAGCTGCTCTAGGAAATGGCCCCACCCACCAGTAGGCCAGCACCATTCCTAGGACCCCCAAGCCACACAGTTGGCCATGCCAGCACCTGGCCTCACCCAAAAGCAGCTGCCACCACACCAAGGCCTGGAAGCCAACTGGCCTGGCAACCAGCCCCACTAACCAGCATATTCACAGTGGTCAACCCTATCACAACAGAAGGTCCCACATAGGGGGTACCCACTATATAATATAGCTTCAGTGACCAAGGGGGGGTTGTGCTGCTGGGCCTCAAGGGATGTCTCCTACACAGAGTCACTTCTCTAAGATCAGGAAACATAACCAACCTGCCTAATACATAGCAATAGATACAAAGAATTAGGCAAAATAAGGCAACAAAGAAATATATACTCAAAATAAAGCAACAAGAGAAAATCCTGGAAGAACTAAGCAAAGTGGAGACAGCAAACTACTTAATAAAAAGTTCAAAGTAATAAGAGTCAAAGAAAAATATTACATCATGGTAAAGGGATGAAACCAGAAGATATAACAATTTTCAATATATATGCACCCAGCATAGAAGCACCTAAATACATAAATCAAATATGAGCACAAAGGGAGAAATTGACAATAGCACAATAATTGTAGAGGACTTTAACATCCAGCTTATATCAATAGGAAAATTATCCAGAAATAAAATAAATACCAGACTTAAACTACACATTAGATCAGATAAACTTAACAGATATGTTAGAACATTCCATCCCAATGCAGTGGAATACTCATTCTTTTAAAGGGCACATGGAATATCCCCCAAGATAAAACACATGCTAGACCACAAAACAAGTCTCAGTAAGTGATAAGCCATAATGGAAAAGAGTATGAAAAAAATAATGTGTGTGTGACTCAAATAATTGAGTCACTTTGCTATACAGCAGAGATGGGCACAATATTATAAAACAGCTACAATTTCATAAAAATTTAATATAAAATAATAAACAATGAGACTGAAATCATATCAAGAATCTCTTCTGACCATAACTCTGTAAGACGAGAAATCAATTATAAGAAAAAAAAAAAATACACAAACATGTAAAGGTCCGTATATGCCTCTAAACCACCAATGGGTCCCTCAATAAATCAAAGGGGAAATAAAATCATACTTGGAGACAAAGGAAAATGAGAAGAGAATGATCCAAAATTTATGGGGTACACCAAAGCAATTCCAAAAGAGAAGCTTCTGGTGACATAAACCTACTTTAGGAAACAAGAAAATCTTAAGAACTGATTCAATGAAAAAATAAACAAAATGATAAACCTTTAGCCAGACTCATCAAGGAAAACAGAGAAATAAAATTTGGGAAAACAGGCCTAAATAAAATCAGGAATAAAAATGGAGAAGTTACTACCAACACCACAGAAATATAAAAGATAAGAAATCACTATGAACATTATATGACAACAAAACGGACAATTAAGAAGAAATAGATAAATTCATGGAAACACACAGTTTCCCAAAACTGAATCTGGAAGAAACACAAAATATGAAGAAACCAATTACCTGTAATGAAATTGAATCCATGATTTAAAAAGAAAAGAAAAGGAAAATAAACCTTCAAAAAAACAACAAAAATGGGACCAGACAGCTTCACAGGTAAATTTCATGAAATATTTAAGGAAAAATTAATGCCTATTCTTCTCTATTTAAAAAACTTCAGACGAAGAAATGCTCCCAAACTCACTTTAGGAGGTCAGAATCACCCTGATACCAAAACCATACAAAGACACCATTAAAAAAAGAAAAGTACAGGCCACTGTCACTGATGAATATAGGTGTAAAAATAATTAACGAAGTATTAGCAAACAGAACTCAGCAATACTTTAAAAGAATCATCTACCATTATCTACTGTGATTTATCCCAGGGGTGTAGGATAGTTTAACATCCATAAATCAGTCAATATGATATATAACATTAACCAATAGAAGAATAAATTCATACTCTCATCTCAACAGATACTGGAAAAGCTCATGAAAAATTCAAAATCCACTTAAGATTAAAAATTCTCAATAAAGTGGGTATAGAGGGACTATCATTCAACATAATAAAGGCCATATATCACAGACTATAGCCTGGTAAGGGACAGGGAGGCTTCGTGTGCTGCAGTCCATGGGGTGACAAAGAGTCTGACATGACTGGGTGACTGAACAACAATAACAATAGCCAACATAATACTCAATGGTAAAAGGCTGAAAGCAATTCCTCTGAGATGAGGAATAAGACAAGGATGCCCACTCTCACCACTTTTATTCAACTCACCACTTTGATTCAACACAATACTGGAAATCCTAGCCATAGCAATCAGTCAAGAAAAACAAATAAATAAATAAAAGTAATCCAAATTGGGAGGAAAAAAATTCAACTGTCACTATGTGCAGATTACATACTACTATACATTTAAAACTCTAAAGACTCCATCGATAAAACCATTAGAATGAATAAATTTAGTAAAATTGCATGATACAAGATTAATATACACACATCTGTTGTCTTTCTATACACTAATAATATAAATCATCTGAAAGAGAAATCAAGAGGACAATCTCATTTACACTAACTTCTTTTAAAAGAGCCCCAATTCCATTTAGGAAGCTTCCATCCTCATGACATAATCACTTCCCAAACCCCACCTCCAAACACCATCACATTTGGGATTCAGTTTCAATGTGGGAATTTGAAGGACAGGGGCACAAACTTTCAGCCTACAACAGATGGATACATAAAAATATGGTATGTAAGTACAATGGACTATTTCTTAGCCTTAAAGGGAAAGAAATTCTGACAAAGGGAAAGAAATTCTGACAAACACTACAATATGAATCTTGAAGATATTATGCTAAGTAGAACTCAAAAATAAAAGGACAGATACCATGATTCTACTTGAATGAGGTACCTAAATTGGTTAAAGTAATAGATACAAAAAGAATGGTTGGCAGGGACTAAGGGAAGGGAGTTATGAAACACTTCGGAAGATGAAAAAAATGTTCTGGAGTCGGATGGCTGTGCACACCACCATGCATATCAATGTGAACATATTTAATTCCACTGGGCAATACATTCGAAAGTAGCTCAGATATGCAGATGACACCACCCTTATGGCAGAAAGTGAAGAGGAATGAAAGAGCCTCTTGATGAAGATGAAAGAGGAGAGTGAAAAAGCTGGCTTAAAACAATAATCAAAAAAAATGAAGATTACAGCATACAGTCTCATCACTTCATGGCAAATAGATGGGGAAACGATGAAAACAGTGACGAACTTTATTTTCTTAGGCTCCAAAATCACTGAGGATGGTGACTGCAGCCAAGAAATTAAAAGATGCCTGCTCCCTGGAAGGAAAGTCACGACCAACGTAGACAGCATATTAAAAAAGCAGAGACATTATTTTGCCAACAAAGGTCCATCTAGTCAAAGCAATAGTTTCTCCAGTAGTCATGTATGGATGTGAGAGTTGGACTATAAAGAAAGCTGAGCACCAAAGAATTGATGCTTTTGAACCATGGTGTTGGAGAAGATTCTTGAGTCCCTTGGACTGCAAGGATATCCAACCAGTCCATCCTAAAGAAAATCAGTCCTGAGGGGCAGTCCTAAGATGGCAGAGGAATAGGACGGGGAGACCACTTTCTCCCCAACAAATTCATCAAAAGAACATTTGAATGCTGAGTAAATTTCACAAAACAACTTCTGAATGCTGGCAGAAGACATCAGGCACCCAAAAAAGCAGCCATTGTCTCCAAAAGGAGGTAAGAAAAAATATAAAAGATTAAAAGAGAGGCAAAAGAGGTAGGGATGGACATCCGTCCTGGGAAGGGAGTCTTAAAAAAGAGAGAACTTTCCAAACATCAGGAAACACTCTCATTGGCGAGTCTGTGGCAAGCCTTGGAACCTCAGAAGGCAACATAACCAGGAGGAAAAATAAATAATTAAAACCCACAGATTACGTGCCCAACAGTAACTCCCAGCAGAGAAGCAGCGCAGATGCCTGCATCCACCACTAGCAAGCGGGGGCTGGGCAGGGAGGCGTGGGCTGCATTGCTTAGAGTAAGGACCAGGCCTGAATGCCCTGAGGGCAATCTGAGGGAACTAACTTGAGATAGCAAACCAGACTGTGGGATAGCTACCTCCAGAAAAGCCCTAACCTAAGACACTGCCAAACCGGCTCACAGAACAAAGGACTGACTGCGGACTGGCCCATCCCCCGCCGGAGACAGGCAGGCGAGGGCAGCCAGAGCCAGAAGGGGGAAATCGTGGCCCCAGAGAAGCATCATCTACCAAACTGCAAGCAGGCTTCCTTGCTGAACAAGACTTCTTGGGATTCTGGACAGTTGACATCCGCCTGAGAGGTGCTCTGGTTGTACACCCAGAAAACCGAGCGGCAGGGACGGGGGAGGCGATAAATTGCAGCGACCGCACTCGCCAAACACCTGGTCACCTGAGCTGCTCGGACCTTCAAAGGGCACAAAACGCAGGCCCAACCAAGTCTGCACCTTTGAGGAGTACCGAGTACCTGAACCTGAACAGCTTAGACCTGGGAAGTGCATACAACCCAGGGCCAGCCCCAGACAGTTCCTGGCACAGCAACCTAGAGCCTAAGCAGTATAGACAGTGAAAGCACACACACTGTGAGTGGGGGCAAACCCAGTGTGGCTGAGACACTGTGAGCACTCCCCACAGATGCCAGTGATATGTCTGCAGCGTTCTACCTCCCCACAGCTCGGCTGAACAAGGGAGCCTAAATAAGTGTCCACCACCGCCCCCATGTGTCAGGTGGAAATTAGACACTGAAGAGACCAGCAAACAGAAGCTAAAACAGAGGGAACCACCTTGGAAGTGACAGGTGCAACAGACTAAAACCCTGTAGTTAGCACTGACCACACAGGAAGGGGCCTATAGATCTTGAGAAGTATAAGCCGGATCAAGGAACTATCTGAAAGTGAAGTATAGATGGAGAAGTCTTGAGGCTACTGTAGGAATAAGACTGAAAACCAGTGCCAGGAGGCTTAAGTCCAAATCCTGAGAATACCAGAGAACTCCTGACTCCAGGGAACATTAATCGATAGGAACTCATCAAATGCCTCCATACCTACACTGAAACCAAGCACCACCCAAGGGCCAACAAGTTCCAGAGCAAGACATACCATGCAAATTCTCCAGCAACATAGGAACATAGCCCTGAGCTTCAATATACAGACTGCCCAAAGTCACTCCAAACCCACTGACATCTCATAACTCATTACTGGACACTTCACTGCACTCCAGAGAGAGAAATCCAGCTCCACCCACCAGAACAGCGACACAAGCTTCCCTAACCAGGAAACCTTGACAAGCCACCCGTCCAGCCCCACCAATAGCAAGGAAACCCCACAATAAAGAGAACTCCACAAACTGCCAGAATATGGAAAGGCCGCCCCAAACACAGCAATATAAACAAGATGAAGAGGCAGAGAAATACCCAGCAGGAAAGGAGCAGGATAAATGCCCACCAAACCAAACAAAAGAGGAAGAGATAGGGAATCTACCTGATAAAGAATTCTGAATAATGATAGTGAAAATGATCCAAAATCTTGAAAACAAAATGGAGTTACAGGTAAATAGCCTGGAGACAAGGATTGAGAAGAAGCAAGAAAGGTTTAACAAGGACCTGAAAGAAATAAAAAAGAGTCAATATATAATGAATAATGTAATATATGAGATCAAAAACACTCCGGAAGGAGCCAACAGTAGAATAATGGAGGCAGAAGATAGGATTAGTGAGGTAGAAGACAGAATGGTAGAAATAAATGAAACAGAGAGGAAAAAAGAAAAACGAATTAAATGAAGACAATCTCAGAGACCTCTGGGACAATGTTAAACACCCCAACATGCGAATCATAGGAGTCCCAGAAGAAGAAGACAAAAAGAAAGACCACGAGAAAATACTTGAGGAGATAATAGTTGGAAACTTCCCTAAAATGGGGAAGGAAATAATCACTTAAGTCCAAAAAACCCAGAGAGTCCCAAATAGGATAAACCCAAGGTGAAACACCCCAAGACACATATTAATCAAATTAACAAAGATCAAACAAAGAACAAATATTAAAAGGAGAAAGGGAAAAACAACAAATAAGACACAAGGGGATTCCCATTAGGATAACAGCTGATCTTTCAACAGAAACTCTTCAGGCCAGGAGGGAATAGCAGGACATACTTAAAGTGATGAAAGAAAATAACCTACAGCCCAGATTACTGTACCCAGCAAGGATCTCATTCAAATATGGAGAAATCAAAAGCTTTACAGACAAGCAAAAGCTGAGAGAATTCAGCACACCAAACCAGCTCTCCAACAAATGCTAAAGGATCTTTTCTAGACAGGAAACACAGAAAGGGTGTATAAACTCGAACCCACAATAATAAAGTAAATGGCAATGGGATCATACTTATCAATAATTACCTTAAATGTAAATGGGTTGAATGTCCCAACCAAAAGACAAAGACTGGCTAAATGGATACAAAAACAAGACCCATATATAGGTTGTCTACAAGAGACCCACCTCAAAACAAGGGACACATACAGATTGAAAGTGAAGGGCTGGAAAAAGATATTCCATGCAAATAGAGACCAAAAGAAAGCAGGAGTAGCAATACCCATATCAGATAAAATAGACTTTAAAACAAAGGCTGTGAAAAGAGACAAAGAAGGACACTACATAATGATCAAAGGATCAATCCAAGAAGAAGACATAACAATTATAAATATATATGCACCCA
>NW_011494870.1:3219864-3220128 GCF_000754665.1 Bison bison bison | reverse complement strand
TCTCAAGAGGCAGGTCAGGTGATCTGGTATTCCCATCTCTTGAAGAATTTCCCACAGTTTATTGTGATCCATACAGTCAAAGGCTTTGGCATAGTCAATAAAGCAAAAATAGATGTTTTTCTAGAATTCTCTTGCTTTTTTCCATGATCCAGCAGATGTTGGCAATTTGATCTCTGGTTCCTCTGCCTTTTCTAAAACCAGCTTGAACATCAGGAAGTTCACAGTTCACATATTGCTGAAGCCTGGCTTGGAGAATTTTGAGCA
>NW_011494870.1:3217504-3219567 GCF_000754665.1 Bison bison bison | reverse complement strand
GTGAGTCTCAGTGAACTCCGGGAGTTGGTATTGGACAGGGAGGCCTGGCCTCCTGCCGATTCATGGGGTTGCAAAGAGTCGGACATGACTGAGTGACTGATCTGATCTGATCTGATATATGGCAAACCCACAGCAAACATTATCCTCAATGTTGAAAAATTGAAAGCATTTCCCCTAAAGTCAGGAACAAGACAAAGGTGCCCACTGTCACCACTACTATTCAGCATAGTTTCGGAAGTTTTGGCCACAACAGTCAAAGAAGAAAAAGTAATTAAAGAAATCCAAATTGAAAAAGAAGAAGTAAAACTCTCACTATTTGCAGATGACATGATCCTCTATATAGAAAACCCTAAAGACTCCACCAGAAAATTACTAGAGCTAATCAATTAATATAGTAAAGTTGCAGGATATAAAATCAACACACAGAATTTCCTTGCATTCCTATACACTAATAATGAGAAAATAGAAATTAAGGAAACAATTCCATTCACCATTGCAATGAAAAGAATAAAATACTTAGGAATATATCTACCTAAAGAAACAAAAGACCTATATATAGAAAACTATAAAACACTGGTGAAAGAAATCAAAGAGGTCACTAATAGATGGAGAAATATACTGTGTTTGTGGATGGAAGGAATCAATATATTCAAAATGAGTATACTTCCCAAAGCAATCTATAGATTCAATGCAATCCCTATCAAACTACCAACAGTATTTTTCACAGAGCTAGAACAAATAATTTCACAATTTGTATGAAAATACAAAAAAAAATCAAATAGCCAAAGCAATCTTGAGCAAGAAGAATGGAACTGGAGGAATCAACCTGCCTGACTTCAGGCTCTACTACAAAGCCACAGTCATCAAGACAGTATGGTACTGGCACAAAGACAGAAATATACATCAATGGAACAAAACAGAAAGCCCAGAGATAAATCCACACACCTATGGACACCTTATATACAATGGAAAGGCAATCTCTTTAACCACTGGTGCTAGTTTAACCAGTGGAAACTAGAACACTTTCTAACACCATACACAAAAATAAACTCAAAATGGATTAAATATCTAAATGTAAGACCAGAAACTATAAAACTCCTAGAGGAGAACATAGGCAAAACACTCTCTGACATAGCTCACAGCAGGATCCTCTATGACCCACCTCCCAGAATATTGGAAATAAAAGCAAAAATAAACAAATGGGACCTAATTAAAATTAAAAGCTTCTGCACAACAAAGGAAACTATAAGCAAGGTGAAAAGACAGCCTTCAGAATGGGAGAAAATAATAGCAAATGAAGCAACTTAAAAACGACTAATCTCAAAAATATACAAGCAACTCCTACAGCTCAATTCCAGAAAAATAAATGACCCAATCAAAAAATGGGCCAAAGAACTAAACAGATATTTCTCCAAAGAAGCCTTACAGATGGCTAAAAAACACATGAAATGATGCTCAACATCACTCATTATCAGAGAAATGCAAATCAAAACCACAATGATGTACCATTTCATGCCAGTCAGAATGGCTGTGATCCAAAAGTCTACAAGCAATAAATGCTGGAGAGGGTGTGAAGAAAAGGGAACCCTCTTACACTGTTGGTGGGAATGCAAACTAGTACAGCCACTATGGAGAACAATGTGGAGATTTCTTAAGAAACTGGAAATAGAAATAGAACAGCAATCCCACTGCTGGGCATACACACAGAGGAAACCAGAATTGAAAGAGACACATGTACCCTGATAAACTGAATGTTCATCACAGCACTGTTTACAATAGCCAGGACATGGAAGCAACCTAGATGTCCATCAGCAGATGAATGGATAAGAAAGCTGTGGTACATATACACAATGGAGTATTACTCAGCCATTAAAAAGAATACATTTGAATCAGTTCTAATGAGGTGGATGAAACTGGAGCCTATTATACAGAGTGAAGCCAGAAAGAAAAACACCAATACAGTATACTAACAGATAAATATGGAATTTAGAAAGATGGTAATAATAACCCTGTATGTGAGACAACAAAAGAGACACAGATGTATAGAACAGTCTTTTGGACCT
>NW_011494870.1:3213241-3215226 GCF_000754665.1 Bison bison bison | reverse complement strand
CAGATTATTGTACCCAGCAAGGATCTCATTCAAATATGAAGGAGAAATCAAAAGCTTCTCAGACAAGCAAAAGCTGAGAGAATTCAGCACCACCAAACCAGCTCTCCAACAAATACTAAAGGATATTCTCTAGACAGGAAACACAAAAATGGTGTATAAATTCGAACCCAAAACAATAAAGTAAATGGCAACGGGATCATACTTATCAGTAATTACCTTAAACGTAAATGGGTTGAATGCCCCAACCAAAAGACAAAGACTGGCTGAATGGATACAAAAACAAGACCCCTACATATGTTGTCTACAATAGACCCACCTCAAAACAGGGGACACATACAGACTGAAAGTGAAGGGCTGGAAAAAGATTTTCCATGCAGATAGGGACCAAAAGAAAGCAGGAGTAGCAATACTCATATCAGATAAAATAGACTTTAAAACAAAGGCTGTGAAAAGAGACAAAGATGGTCACTACATAATGATCAAAGGATCAATCCAAGAAGAAGACATAACAATTATAAATATATATGCACCCAACACGGGAGCACCACAATATGTAAGACAAATGGTAACAAGTATGAAAGGGGAAATTAACAATAACACAATAATAGTGGGAGACTTTAATACCCCACTCACACCTATGGATAGATCAACTAAACAGAAAATTAACAAGGAAACACAAATTTTAAACAATACAATAGACCAGTTAGACCTAATTGATATCTATAGGACATTTCATCCCCAAACAATGAATTTCACCTTTTTCTCAAGCGCACATGGAACCTTCTCCAGGATAGATCACATCCTGGGCCATAAATCTAGCCTTGGTAAATTCAAAAAAATAGAAATCATTCCCAGCATCTTTTCTGACCACAATGCAGTAAGATTAGATCTCAATTACAGGAGAAAAACTATTAAAAATTCCAACATATGGAGGCTGAACAGCACACTGCTTAATAACCAACAAATCACAGAAAAAATCAAAAAAGAAATCAAAATTTGCATAGAAACTAATGAAAACGAAAACACAACAACCCAAAACCTGAGGAAGACGGTAAAAGCAGTCCTAAGGGGAAAGTTCATAGCAATACAGGCATACCTCAAGAAACAAGAAAAAAGTCAAATAAATAACCTAACTCTACACCTAAAGCAACTAGAAAAGGAAGAAATGAAGAACCCCAGGGTTAGCAGAAGGAAAGAAATCTTAAAAATTAGGGCAGAAATAAATGCAAAAGAAACAAAAGAGACCATAGCAAAAATCAACAAAGCCAAAAGCTGGTTCTTTGACAGGATAATATAAAATTGACAAACCATTAGCCAACTCATCAAGAAACAAAGGGAGAAAAATCAAATCAATAAAATTAGAAATGAAAATGGAGAGATCACAACAGACAACACAGAAATACAAAGGATCATAAGAGACTACTATTAACAATTATATGCCAATAAAATGGACAACGTGGAAGAAATGGACAAATTCTTAGAAAAGTACAACTATTCCAAAACTGAACTAGGAAGAAATAGAAAATCTTAACAGACCCATCACAAGCACGGAAATTGAAACTGTAATCAAAAATCTTCCAGCAAACAAAAGCCCAGGTCCAGACGGCTTCACAGCTGAATTCTACCAAAAATTTAGAGAAGAGCTTCTTCCAGAAAATTGCAGAGGAAGGTAAACTTCCAAACTCATTCTATGAGGCCACCATCACCCTAATACCAAAAGCTGACAAAGATCCCACAAAAAAGGAAACTACAGGCCAATATCACTGATGAACATAGATGCAAAAATCCTTAACAAAATTCTAGCAATCAGAATCCAACAACACATTAAAAAGATCATACACCATGATCAAGTGGGCTTTATCCCAGGGATGCAAGGATTCTTCAATATCCACAAATGAATGTAATGTAATACACCACAATGTAATACACCACATTAACAAATTGAAAAATAAAAACCATATGATTACCTCAATAGATGCAGAGAA
>NW_011494870.1:3210660-3210922 GCF_000754665.1 Bison bison bison | reverse complement strand
AGAGTTAGAGGTGACCCAAATGAGATGAGGTGAATCAATAGTGGAGAGAGTGGGCTAGCCAGTAGTCACTTCCTTATGTGCACTCCACAACTGGACCACTCAGAGATGTTCACGGGGTTATACAGAGAAGAGAAGAAGGAGGAAGGCAACAGAGGTGGCCAGAAGGATAAAAGGGGGGAATGAAAAGGAGGGAGACAGATCCAGCCAGTAATCAGTTCCCTAAGTGTTCTCCACCGTCTGGAATACACAGAAATTCACAGAG
>NW_011494870.1:3167852-3210560 GCF_000754665.1 Bison bison bison | reverse complement strand
ACTTTCAATCACTCCCATTCTCATTATTTTCTAGAGTAGTATAAAACACAATTGTATTTCACCTAGACTATAACAGTAGCCTCCTAATTTTATATCCCCCTATGATCCTTCACAGACAGTGTGGCCTAAAATGTATGAAAGATATGATTCCTGAGCTCAGAGATAGGCAATCTTCCTTTGTAAAAGGTCAGATAGTAAATATTTTATACTGTGTGAGCCATATGGTCTTTGTCACAAAATACCCAACTTTTGGCCGTGTAGCACAAAAACAGCCACAGACAATATATAAATGTAAACATATGTGTCTGGCTGCATTTCAATAAAACTTTATTACAAAAGTAGGACACTGCCAAATTTGGTTCACTCCTGCCCTAACTTAAGACACCAAACACTTTCCATTATGCTTAGGACAAAATACAAGGTCTGTAATCTGACCGAAAAGGTTTTACATGATCTAGCCACTGTCTATCTCTCCAAACTCTTGTACCATTTTATCCCAGTTCACAATTCAGGCTCATATTTCTCCTTTCCTTTACAATAATTTGAACATGAAAGTTAATTGTCAACATAAATCTTAAAACATCAACTCTTTTTTTCTGCCTGGAATATTCCCCCAGATTTTTGCACAGCTGCAACTTCTCACAATTCACAACTTTTTCAAATACCACCTTTTAAAAAAAGGTCTTCCCAGACCACCCAACCCAAAGTTCTTCAGCTCTATCCCTATGTAAATGGTCCTGCTTTATTTTCTTTATAAAGTGCATTTCTCTGAAGTGATTCTGTTTTCATTGTTCAGGGTATATATTCATTCCTACCCAATTTCCCCAAAACAGACTATAATCCTCAAGAATATAGGCTCTATGCTTTACTATTACTAACTATATTCTCCACATTTACAATGGTTCCTGGCACATAGCAAGTGCTCACTAAATTGTTGATACAAAAACTGAAAGATGTATTCATGAGAGATGTTCACATATGGCTACTGTCTATAGTTGAATGTAGAATCCATCAATAATATCTCACAGCTAAATCCCCAAGGATCACAAGCAAATTTTCATTTGTATTTAAACATCAAAAGTAACTATATAATACAATATAAATATAAAATTAAATTTTAATGATTTAATTTTAAATTTTAATGATTTAAATATAAATTCAATAATTTTTTAAATTACTTAAGTAATTTTTGTATATAAATATAAAATTAAATTTTAATTATCACTCATCTAATAAAAATCTTTCAGTGGTTCCTAAATATTTTACCTTAAAAATATTGTACTTTTATAAATTTATGAATAAGAAAACACTGAAAAATGTTACAAAAAACACAAATATGTTATACCCACTGATCCTATTTTACTTCTTAGAGGTTAGTGAATATGTTATCGACATATATTTTATAGATGAATATATCCTTTTACATATCACATAGCTATCCTTTCTTTTTACCCACATTCATGTTCATTTTAAAGTAGTAACATTTTCACTGAAAAGGAACTCATATAACAAACACATGAGACTTCCATTCACAGATTTGAATTTATAATTATTAAAATAACCACTTAAATATTATCTATCTGCTCATAAATTCTGACTTCAGAAAAAACAAATGATCTTCAATCCTTTTTAGTTCTCTGTTTTTGCCAATAGGTGGCAATGAACATTCCTCCCTATATTTGCTTTATCATAATTGGAGACCAATGTAAGCAAAATCTCATAACAGTGCAGGGTTTTAAGTAAGAGTAGTTACAAGAAAGGCATACAATCTAGAAGGTAACCCATTTTAATTGTCTAACAACTCCAACTGTTTAAACTTTTCTTTATATGTTAAGCTAAAATCATCACACGATATTCCTATATTAAATCCAGCTCTATCTTGTGAGGCCATGTAGAATAATTCTCTATTTTATATGGAAGTACTGGGCTTCCCTGGGGGATCCGGGGTAAAGAATCTGCCTGCCATACAGGAGACACAGGAGATGCAGATTCAATCTCTGGGTTGGGAAAACCCCCAGAAGGAGGAAATGGCAGCCCACTCCAGTATTCTTGCCTGGAAATTCCATGGACAGAGGAGCCAAGTGGGCTATAGTCCACAGGGTCTCAAGAGTCAGACATGACTTAACAACTGAGCGTGCACACGCATGCACACATGAAGATACTGGAAAAGTCTTATCTTTTCACATGCTGCATCACAGATTTTATCAACCATTACTCATGAGACCTGGCTTCAGATGTCCTGTACTATTTAACCTTCTTTGACATGTTCCATGTCCTTGTTAAAATATAGAATCCAGACTTAATAACAGTGTACAATATCAGCAATGCAAAAATCAATGAGACAATTATTTGCCATTCTTATAGATACTATATTCCTATTAATCCATTTCAAAACTTTCTTTTCCTTTGTCAGATATGTCACACTGTGACTTTTTTTAGGCTCATGTTTTTAAAAAAGAGCCTCCAGTCTTATTCGTACCTTATATTTTGAAGCCAAGTTCAAGTTTGTTCATTACCCCAATTGTATGTTATCTTAGCATCTTAATGTTTTATCTTAGCCTGTAGATATCACTTTGAATACTGATTCAAACTTTTTTGTATTTGATCATCTCTCCCAGATTTATTATCCATAATATAAGGTTCTCTTTTTTCTTTTAATCCAAGTTAACTGATTAAAATTTCTCAAGAGTTCTTAACTAAATCAAAAATTTCTATATTTCCAGAATCTCCACCAGGAATTTTGTCCCTTGATGTTTTTACAGCTAGAAGTTATGACCTACAACAAAAGATGCCCATACACTTGGAAGTATAGGAATGATATAAATTAGAAGTTCATTAATCAGACATTTCAATTCTGACTGATGCATCACCGAAATATAATGTACTCAAGCACTATTTTAGATTTTATCATGGACACTCTGTGTTATATGTAATTCTTACTACATAGCACAGATGTAGTCAAAAACTATTTTGTCATCTGCATATCCTTAAATCATAATTTTGACCCGTCTCCGCAGACAAGACCATTGGTATCTGCATCAGCTTCACTGCTAAAATCTCAACTAAAACTTGGTGAAAAGTCTTTTAAATATCCCTTTTAACTATCACTTCAACAGCCTGTGAAGAGTCAACATTTGTCACCTTCAATCTTTATTTTTCATCTATTGCCTTTTTCTATCTTCTTCTTATTTACAGCTTGAACCATGAAGGGGATACCTCAGAGCAAAATAAACCATACTCAGACTTTGTGCCTTGTGTTTACAAAAGCATTATTGTCTAATTACAGCTGTATTGGTCCACAAGCCACAGCTCAGAATTATTCAGTATGAGGCAGTAACGGAGGCTTTGATGTAGAGCCCTTAACGCAAGACAATGCAAATGACATTTACTAGCAATTTTTTCCCCCATTAATGAACAGTACTTCAGGGAGTGTAAAGGCAGGAGGCATATAATTTCTGAACTACTTAAATTGCTAATTAGATCTGTACAGGAGGTGTATTCCTAATGCAGACAATTACAACGGCTCCTAAGTGTTTGCCTTACAGTTGCTAATTACTGCAGAAGCCAATTAATTGCTGTTGACTTTTTGTATTCTTTTGCATATCGCCAGTTAATATTTACATTTATAATGAAGACAAAATTGGCAAACACTGTGTCATTTTGTAATGAACAATTCCAGTGTCTAAACAATGAACACATTATCTTCATTTGTGCCTGAAGAGTGCAGCTGATTAGCGTATGTTCTGTGCATGCTAGAACACTGCTCTTTCTTCTCAAGACTTAAAACGTCACTTAGGTGCAGGACATGCAGATGCAGTGTCTCCAGGGCTCTTGGAATTGGTTCTCACCATATGTCATACAGCAAAGAACAAAACAGCACAGCTCTATAAAAGTATGAGACTGAAGTGACTGAGCTTCCCCACAGAAGATAAGTACTAAGAGAATGCTACAGGCAATTGTCTCTTTTGGCCACTCAGTATGTCCACCACCTACCCATGCTGAGGAATGCTCCTCTATTATGAGATCTCCCACTTTAGATGTTAGAAAGGCCAGTGAGCACACTTTCTAGTCTACTTCAGCCTTGAGTGGGCAATAGTTGGGCACCCTCAGTTAAATGCACCTGTTTCAGACCTACAATCAGGTCCTAGCAGGGAAAAGGAAGGAAGAACACAATGGAGTTTTCTGGTCTTGCTGGTGGTTAGTAAGGATGGTGGCTGCTACTAGTCAACAGAAAAAACAACAGCAAACAATAATTGGTTCTGCATATGGGGTGGTTTCAAGTACTTCTTTTCTCCCTGGCTCTGCAGCCCTGTGGCCAGTCCTCCTATCTCCCGGTGATTCTGAGAGAAACTCAGTCATTTGAATATTGTTTTCCTGTCTAAAAATGGTTTTCCAGAGTTTCTTTTGTTGACCACTAAGAACAACTGCAGGTGTTTTTCAGGTTTGAAGGGTGATGGGGGATGGACCCACTGCCCAGAGTGCCATGTGTTATGTGTCATTTGACTTTTATAAAACCATTTATTTAGATGCCTTATTCAAGAAGGAAAGGAAATATAGATGACTCCATTCCTAGCTTCACAGTACCAACAAAAGCAAATAAATAAATACAGAACCGCATGCACACACACAAGCCAACTTTTGTTGTTTCTACCTGCCAAAGGGAATAAGTTGGAAATAATTCTTTTCTTAACCAGCATATTTGTCAGACTGTGTATTGTAAACAGCAGGGGCCTGAAGTGATTTTGTCAACCACTTTCCAACAGTGAAAACATAACTTTCATTTGCAACAGCCTCTGGGCACTGCAAACAGAAGAGGGGTGGAAAATGACTTCTTGAACAAGTAAAACTTCTGGCTGCCTCATCCAGGATAGAGATGCTACTCTGTTACCCTCACACTTTATTGTTTCTCCTGTAACACTGCAGTTAGGCATTGGTGACAAAGTTGGAAACCAAGAACAAATAGAACATAAAGTGAATAATTTGCCTTTCAAGAATTAAAAGCCAAAAATAGACATGGGTATTCAAAAAGAAGAGGACCTATAGGCACTGCTAAGGACTCGCAAAGAAATGATGTCATAAATATTTAACAACTCAATCTCCATAAATATAAAAAATAAAATGCTCTGATTTGTACCATTTTCATCTCTTTACTGTAAATACTACCATGGCATGGCCAATTTCAACCTACAAATGGGATTTCAGTGAACACAAAACTGGGGAGACATGTTCAGTAGCATGCCACACAGCATGTCCATCATACAGATAACAAAATTTACATGCATAGATATAGATAACTCCAAGAGCACAGATGATAGTAAAATGTAGTGAATTAACCAGTAAGTGACATCTTTTCAGGACTTATTATTTGTTTCACTGTAATTGATCTCTTATAAGTTGCATAGAAGCTATATGATTTATATTTTAATAATCAGCTCTCAACCGTTTTGAAAATGTTAATAGTTGTCTTTCACAAGCATGTATGAGCTGGCTTTGGCACATGACTATAGTAAGTCACATGTAATTAGCTGATGTTAGAGTTCTACCCTTTGTTCATCAGAATTTAATTTTGTTTATTTATAGCAAAGGTTTCAAAATTTACTTTGTTGAGTAATCAAATAAAATCAAATAAATGGGCTATGGTAAATTTGATAGTTAATTGTTCTCTGGCCTTTGAAATATGTGTAGAGGAACAATTTAATATTACCGTTAATAGTATACAGTGTCCCCAATCATTATTACTTAATTGTTCTCTGGCCTCTGAAATATGTGTAGAGGAAAATTTAATATTACCATTAATAGTATAGTAAGTGTCCCCAATCATTATTACTTACCTTGTTATATATGGCTATAAAATCAACATAATGAAGTCACAAAAGATGGATACTACATTATTTTCCAAGATGAATTCACTGTTCTAGGCAAAAAAAAAAAAAAAAGAATCTACTAGTTTACAGTTTCATTGAAATTGAAAAAAAAGGTCAACATATATTCAGTATCATTACATTCTTTGCAATGAAACATGATGTCCATATCACCCACGTCTATATCATTCATTGAATGAACTTGTCCCTGATTAAAATGTGCATAAACAGTCAAGTTAATGCAATGTTTAGTCTAGGGAAATATACAGGAATAGAGGGAGACAGAGGTAAATCCATAGCCGGGGATATTCAGCTCTATCTAAACATATATCACATATGTATGTGTATGTATCTGTATGTGTGCATGTATGTTCATGTATACATATGTACAGATGTGCATGTGACTGTATATTCCTGTGGTATTTTAGTTTTGCTTTTCAAGAATATCTAATGGAGATTTATTTTTTTTTCTAATGGAAATTTAAACATTACTGAGATCACATGCTTAATTATTTTTCAAAGTTGCTTGTCTATTTTTCAAGATCACATCTTTATCATAGCTTTGTCTACGCCATTTGTCCCAACCTGTTTACTCCATGATGAGTATTTCAATTTCTTAATGTGAACAAATGATTAAAAAGAACACATTCCAGTCATTAATAACTTGAAGAGGCCAATAAAACTTATGAAATATTTTAAGAATCCTCATCTGAGGTACATGGAGTAAACATAACAGAGAGGAAAATCTAACATGTATTAATAGAGTGAAAGAGCGAATTCTTGGCCTCTTAGTTAAGCAAAGCTAGTCTCAGGAACATTTACACAGTATTTTGATTCTTGAAGTTGCCAAAGCATTGCTGACTGTACTTGAAAATTTTCCCTTTCTCCACATCTTTACAAGTTTAATTTCATGCACTAATTGCATTGAAAGTTCTCAGAAGTAATAACATTAGCTTCCTGTTTCTCTTGTCATTTCCGGATTGCAAAGCCAGAGCTGCCTAAAAACAATCCCTCCTCTGATGGGGCCACACATGTATCTCAAACCCCTGACGTCTCACTGATGCAAGGACACTGTGATAAATCAACTTCTCGTGTAATTACAGGACCTAAATGTGTAACATCCATCACACAACTGTTTCTGCTTTCTCTGTGTATGTTCTTTGTAGCCCCTATCTCTTAGGAATTAAAACAGGCAGGCCAGATTTATACATTCCTCATAGTGCTTCTGGTTTTTTCTTAGGTACTAAGCTTCATTCCACACCTGCTCTGGGTTTCCCCTTGTGACTCTTGCCTCGTCAGACTCTCCCTTCCAACTTGATTTGACTAGGCACACCAGACGTTAGAGGGAAAAGTTTAATCCTAATCAAACCCTCATTTGTGTCAGTAAAATGAAATTTAAAGAAAACACAAGGAAGGGCAATTTTGAAAAAAAAAATGTCATCTTTAAAAAAGAAACAAATTATAACTTAATTCATTCAAACTCACTCACTGCCTTATGCAAATAGAGCAAGCTTCCTGCCACTCTGCAAGCCTTTCTCTGTGGACTCCTTGCCCCTCTGTTCTGATTCTCCAAACACAGAAAGAATGACATAATTTAGGTTGAACTGAAGGTCATTTGGAGCACCTCCAGCTGTCCAGTTAACTAAGCTACAAGAGTAAAGGGTTTCGGGATCCCTCTTAAATTTCATTTTCTGTATTGTGACCAACTTGAATTTATGGGTGTGTGAATTTTTTGATGAGTTTCCTCAGCCTCATTCCCAGTATTGTGAACCCCCAGACAGCTCATCTGTGCTTTGTTCTCACCCAGCATGCTCTTTGCTTCTTTGTTTGGAATTGGTGGTGATAGATTCATGTGGCATTAAAAAAAAAAAAAACAAAAAAAAACCTAACAAAATCACTCAAACAGAAGGAAGAGGAGAGGATTAGAGCAAACCAGCTGGCTGGAATGAAATTGGCAAGGTTCAGCCAATGAAAGTCAACTTGCCAAGATTTAGTCTTCAGTTAGGTCATCTGTTTCCTCTTAACTAAACAACTCTTGGATATTTATAGACATAAATGAATTTTTATTCTCCGCAATAGCCAATAACTTGTCATTTCTGGTATTTGAATGTCAGTCATGGGGAAAAACAAGGACTTGTATATAGAACACTCAAATGTAGTTGCCTTCAAGTGGAAAACAAGGAACAGATATATTATTTTTCTACACTGAATGCCAAACCAAAACAGAATTTGTGGAGACTTCATATGGTTGGCAGACATTATACATATTGCTGGACAGCTGCACATTATTTATAAGAGTTTCCAAAGTTTAAGTATCTCTTAATATGTACATTTCCAGCCCTCTAACTTGAAGCTTTCAAATTACCTCAATAGTCTATAATCACTTTGGGTGACAAGGTGTTTTCTCACCTAGTTTCAACGTCAGGAAATAAACATATTGCTCAAAGTTCAATTCATATTTCACCTGCTGAGACAGTTAAATTGTCTTTTATTTGTTTGCTTATTTTGATATACAGCACATAACTCTAAACCTCATTTTTCCATGATTTTCCCAAAGCCCATTGCTATTTGATTGCACTTTTTTCTAATTTTTGTCAAGCTTTAAACATTTAAGGTGACTTTCAAGGCTTCCCTGGTGGCTCAGTGGTAAAGAATCCATCTGTCCATGTAGAAGACAGGAGTTCCATCCCTGAGCCAGGAAGATCCCATATGCCATAGAGCAACTAAGCCCATGTGCCACAACCATTGAGCCTGTGCTCTAGAGCCACAGAGCCCCAACTACTGAGCCCTCGTGCTGTAACTATTGAAGCCTTGAAGCCATGTGCGCTAAAGCCCGTGCTCCACAGCAAGAGAAGCCGCCGCAATGAGAAGCCTGTGCACTGCAACTAGAGCGTAGCCCCACTTGCAGAAACCAGAGAAAAACTCAAGCAGTAATGAAGATGAAGCGCAGCCAAAAATTAAAAAAAAAAAAAAAAAATTAAAAAATTCAAGATGACTTTCAGTTTACTGTTTCCTAGAATCAAATTTTCTTTGTTTTATGTGGAGGTTGATAAAACTGTGTGGGAAATGTGTACGTGGATGTGGAAGATGCAATAATGTGTTTACACACACAAAGAGACATATATAAAAGTACCTGTGCGTGTATAGCAAACTTTTGACTTTTCTACATTTAACTGCCCTGTTTTTATCTATTTGTGGACACATGGGTCCATTATCTACAGTAGTTTGTATTTCATTGGACCATGAATTTAAGTCACATGGGTTACAACTGTGATGTGTAAGAAACTAGATCAGTGGTTGCATAGAACTGCTCAAGCCTACCTATCAGTAGGACCTCTATGGTTTACCCATGTCACAGGGTTCATATTATCCTTGACCAAAAAAAATTAATTTTTAAAAAATAAAAATAACTACTATGTGAAAAACAAGCCTGTAAAAGAGGAAAGCTTGTTAACTTATGATGTGAAAATATGCATAGAAAATGTGATGGGAGGGAACATGCTTCAGGCATAACTAATATAGCTCATAAAGCACTTCCTGACAATGTATTCAGAACATCAGAGCTAGATAAAAGTCTTAATTATAACCTCTCTCAAGTTACAGAAGCAGAGGTTATAAACTCTAACATCTCTAGGGCCCAGGAAGGTAATATCAATGAGCTAAGGGAACTAGGTGTAAGAAACATTCTGAGAGGTGAGGAGCTGTGAAAAACTTTTGTGAACACATGCCGTGCCTAAAGGGGCAATGGGTATCCAGATACAGCTATCAGGGGAAATAGAGATTAGTGAGGACTGATCTTCAGTTTTCTAAGTGAAGCCAGAAATTCAGAATTATATGTAAAATTTTCCAATTTGTGCCTACTGGCTCAAAAAGAAAAATGATACTGTGCGGTGGGTGTAAGCCCAAAACAAAAACAAAAAGCGCACAGTAGCCAGCTAGTTTATATCTCCTGGCATGGGATCTACACAAATACATGTATATCTGCCTAGAAAAACTGATGAGAGTATATACAAATCTCTCAAAAACAGATGTAGCATTAAAGGACGTGTCAGAACATCTACTGTCAAATCAGCATCACTACCATCCTCTTCAGAGGTTCTTTCTGGAATTTCCAGAATATCCTCCATGAAAGAGTTTGCCAGTGAGAGTCACCTGTACAAAGCCCAGGAGCCTGAAGGAAAAGAGAGTCCATTACTCTCTGGAAGCAGACATTTAAGAAGATGTGATTCATGGGGGCTTCTTGGTAAGCTCTTGACAACCACTCTTCTGCTACCTCAGACTGAAACAGTTGGTGGAAATTGCCAAGAAATTCTTAAGAAATGCCCCAGCTTTCCCTCGAGAACCAGATGATTCAGTGCTCTAGGCTGCGGGGTTCAGCAGTGCCTTTGTCCCCATGGTCTCCCTCAGCTTTAAGGTGCTTTATGCCTCCCATCCCTGTACTTCATACAACCCTTCACAACCAGAACACGCTGACTGGCTTCCAACCAAACCATGACTGAAACACACAGTATTTGAACGAAGAGAGATATGAAAACGGTTTTCTCAGATGAGTAGAATCATAGAGCTAGAGAGCTACAGAGAATGTAGTTGTTGAAACTGATTTTATCAATTAATATATAAGATTGGAGCTCACTTATCTTCATAGATATTTAATCCGTTTTTTGGTCAGGTACAGTTTGTTTATTCAATAAGATACTTTTATCTGTCTAAATGTGCTAGTTGAGGCAGGTGGGTACAGAATGAAGGGAAAGTGACATTAGAATTATTGTAACCTAGTGTCTACCTCTTTATAAGGTGAACTAACCAACATATACTTCCTTTTATCTTTTCTTTTTCCAGTGTATATTTCACTTTTTGTTGACATGAGTCAAAATAAAATGCCAAATATGGATTAAACTAATTCTAACTGATTGCTTAAAAAATCTGTATTTTCTTTTTTGCATTGCTGGATATCCCCCCATGCTAAACACCATTCAACTATGCTTTCACTCTACATACACAAGGCACACATGCACACAGATGGCTAATTGTCTTAACATACTTGCAGTAACTCACTTTAATATTTTTTGTTGTTGTCATTCATTTATTCAACAAATATTTAATGAACACCTATGTGCCACATACTTTTCTAAGCACTTAGACTACAGGAATAAAACAAAATCCATGCCTTCATGATTACATCTTACCTGGGAAAATAGGTAATTAACCAAAGCATAAGTAAATATAGTCTAAGGTCAAAAGTCTATCTCATATAATAAGCAATATAAGGAGTTCAAAAGACAGAGTATAAACAAAAGGATAGTGTAAAGAGCAGAGAGGAACAAGAAGGCAAAGGTGGCTGCTTGACTGAAGATGAAGTCCCATCTCAGAACCCAAGATCCTGTAGGCTGTAGCCAGGACATTAGATTTTATTCTGAAGAAAGCGAAAGCCTTTGAAGTGTTCTGTGCAGAGGAGTGATAGGATCTGATTTTCAGCTAACATGATCACTCTGAGAAGCTGTGTGAAAATGGGGGAGAGGTCAAGAGTAGAAACTTATGAAATTAAAACTGAAATTTTCTATCTTCCCTGTGTCCAGGCATTAACACTCTCAGAGCCCCATTTTCTTCATCTGTAAAACAGGAAAGGTTACTAATACTGTTACTAATACTTATCTCAGAAGTGTCCCACGGGGATGAGATGAGTTAATATATTTGGGGTAGTTAGAGCCTGGCAGGTATCAGCCAGCAAAAGTAGTGGCTGTAGTAGTAACAACATCAGTAGCAGGAGGGCCACTCCAAACTCCTGCCAGATAGCAGATCCCACAAATAATTCCATTTTTGTCTTTCCAGATTTTCTACCTATACACAAAAACTATCATACACACTATTTTTGCTCTTACTTTTTTCTTGGAAATGGAATGTACGCACTGAATCATTTGCTTTTATACACAATAATATTCATGGACCCTCTATTATACCAGTGCAAGTAAATCTACATAAATCGCTTAGTGTTGCACTGTACTGCGTAGTTAGATGCACTGTAATTTAACATTTCTTATACATCTTCTAGGTTTTCTGTCTGTTTTCCTTCCTATGACACACCCTGCTGTGATCATTGTATACTGTCAAGCACTATTTGTACACAAGCTACTGAGGGATAATTCTTATTGGTGGGGCTGATGGCTAGATAGTTACTTGCATTTTAAATCTGGATTATCACATGTTACATGCTACAAAGCTATGGTAAACAAATCAGTGTGTTGTTGGTACAAAAACAGGCATATGGATCAAGGGAAGAGAAGAGAACACCTAGAAATAAACCCACACACCTATGGTCAATGAATCACTGACAAAGAAAGCAAGAACATAAAATGGGCGAAAGAGAGTTTCTCCAGTAAGTGGTGCTGGGGAAGTTGGACAGCTGCATGTAGACCAATAAAGTTAGAATCCACCCTCACACCACATAAAAATATGAAATCAAAATGGCTTAAAAACATAATTTAACATAAGGCATGACACCATAAAACTCCTAGAAGAGAACATAGGCAAAACATTCTCTGAAATAAATCATATCAATGTTTTCTTAGGTCAATCTCCCAAGGCATTAGAAATAAAAACAAAAATGAACAAATGGGACCTAATCAAACTTACAAGCTTCTGCATGGCAAAGAGAAAAAAAGACAAACTACAGAATGGGAGAAAATATTTGCAAGTGATGTGACAAACAAGAGTTTAATCTCCAAAATATATAAACAGCTCACACAACTGAACAACAACAACAAAAAAACAATAAAAAAAAAAAATAGGCAGAAGAACTTACTAGACATTTCTTCAAAGAAACATAACAGATGGCCAGTAGGCACATGAAAAGATGTTCAACATAACTAATTACTAGAGAAATGCAAATCAAAACTTTACTGAGGCACCACCTCACACCAATCAGAATGGCCATCATTAAAAAGTCTACAAATGACAAATGTTGGGCAGAGTGTGGGGAGAAGGAGTCCTCTTACATGGTTGGTAGGAAAATAAGTTGGTGTAGCTACTATAGAAAACATATGGAGGTTTCTCAGAAAACTAAAAACAGAATATCATATGACTGAGTGATCCCATCCCTAGCATATACCCAGAGAAAAACATAGTTTTAAAGGATATATGCACCCCAATGTTCCTTGTAGAACTGTTTACAATAGTCAAGATGCAGAACAAACCCATATGTCCATTGGCATAAGAATGGAAAAATAAGATGCAGTACATATATACAATGGAATATTACTCAGTCATTAAAAAGACAAAATAATGTCACTTGCAGCAACATGGATTGATCTAGAGATTTCATGGCACCCCACTCCAGTACTCTTGCCTGGAAAATCCCATGGATGGAGGAGCCTGGTAGGCTGAAGTCCATGGGGTCGCTAAGAGTCGGACACGACTGAGCGACTCCCCTTTCACTTTTCACTTTCATGCATTGGAGAAGGAAATGGCAACCCACTCCAGTGTTCTTGCCTGGAGAATCCCAGGGATGGGGGAGCCTAGTGGGCTTCTGTCTATCAGGTCGCACAGAGTCGGACACAACTGAAGCGACTTAGCAGCAGCAGCAGCAAAGATTTCAAACTCAGTGAAATAAGTCGGACAGAGAAAAACAAATACTGTATCAGTTCATTTCAGTCTCTCAGTCGTGTCCAACTCTTTCCGACCCCATGAACCGCAGCATGCCAGGCCTCCCTGTCTATCACCAATTCCCGGAGTCCACACAAACCCATGTCCATTTTGTCAGTGATGCCATCCCACCATCTCATCCTCTGTCGTCCCCTTCTCCTCCTGCCCTCAATCTTTCCCAGCATCAGGGTCTTTTCAAATAAGTCAGCTCTCTGCATCATGTGGCCAAAGTATTGGAGTTTCAGCTTTAGTATCAGTCTTTAAAATGAACACCCAGGACTGATCTCCTTTAAGATGGACTAGTTGGATCTCCTTGCAGTCCAAGGGACTCTCAAGAGTCTTCTCCAACATGACAGTTCAAAGGCATCAATTCTTCTGTGCTCAGCTTTCTTTATAGTCCAACTCTCACATCCATACCTGACTACTGGAAAACCCATAGCCTTGACTAGATGGACCTTTGTTGGCAAAGTAATGTCTCTGCTTTTTAATATGCTGTCTAGGTTGGTCATAAATTTCCTTCCATTGAGTAAGGAGTAAGTGTCTTTTAATTTCATGGCTACAATCACAATCCACAGTGATTTTGGAGCCAAGAAAAATAAAGTCAGCCACTGTTTCTACTGTTGCCCCATCTATTTCCCATGAAGTGATGGGACTGAATGCCATGACCTTTGTTTTCTGAATGTTGAGCTTTAAGCCAACTTTTTCACTCTCTTCTTTCACTTTCATCAAGAGGCTTTTTAGTTCTTCTTTACTTTCTGCCATAAGGGTGGTGTCATCTGCATATCTGAGGTTATTGATATTTCTCCCGGCAATCTTGATTCCAGCTTGTGCTTCCTCCAGCCCAGTGTTTCTCAGGATGTATCTTCATATAAGTTAAATAAGCAGGGTGACAATATACAGCCTTGACATACTCCTTTTCCTATTTAGAACCAGTCTGTTATTCCATGTCCAATTTTAACTGTTGCTTCCTGACCTGCATACAGGTTTCTCAAGAGGCAGGTCAGGTGGTCTGGTATTCCCATCTCTTTCAGAATTTTCCAGTTTATATATGGTATTATAAGTACTGTATGATATCACTTATATGTGGAATGTAAAATATGTCACCAATGAACCTATTTACTAAATAGAAACAAACTCACAGACACAGAGAACAGGCTTGTGGTTGCCCAGGGTGTGGGGAGGGAGAGGGACAGAATGGGCGTTTAGAAGTGGTATATGCAAACTATTATATTTAGAGCAGATAAACAACCGGTCCTACTGTATAGTACAGGGAAACTATGTCCAAGCTTCTGGGATAAATCATAATGGAAAAGAAAATTTTTTAAATGCATATATGTAAATAACTGATTCACTCTGCTATATATAGCAGAAATTAGCACATTGTAAATCAACTATACTTCAATTTAAAAAAAAAATTGGACTGCCACTACCAAATTACATTTTAAAAGGGTATTTTGGTTATGTCCCAGAACCTTTCTTCACATAACCATAATCACTGTATTATTTTAAAAATTTTGATAAGTCTAAGGTCAGATCTTTACCTTATTATTTTAATTTGCATAAGTATCAACAAGCAGAGACATTACTTTGTCAACAAAGGTCCTTCTAGTCAAGGCTATGATTTTTCCAGTGGTCATGTATGGATGCGAGAGTTGGACTATAAAGAAAGCTGAGTGCAGAGGAATTGATGCTTTTGAACTGTAGTGTTGGAGACGACTCTTGAGAGTCCTTTGGACTGCAAGGAGATCCAACCAGTCCATCCTAAAGGAGATCAGTCCTGGGTGTTCATAGGAAGGACTGATGCTAAAGCTGAAACTCCAATACTTTGGCCACCTGATGCGGAGAGCTGACTCATTGGAAAAGACCCTGATGCTGGGAAAGATTGAGGGCAGGAGGAGAAGGGGATGACAGAGGATGAGATGGTTGGATGGCATCACCGACTCAATGGACATGGGTTTGGGTGGAGTCCGGGAGTTGGTGATGGACAGGGAGGCCTGGCGTGCTGCAGTTCATGGGGTCGCAAAGAGTTGGACACGACTGAGTGACTGAAATGACTGAAACAACAGAAAAAATAGGCATTAATTTCTTATTGTATTGGTTCACTTTTTCTTTGACTAGATTAAGATTATAGTGCTTTCCCCCTATTTTTTCCTACTGCTTTCTAAGAGATGTTTTTCATATGAGCAATATTGACTTTTTGTTTGTTTTATATTGTCCTTATCTCCTTCTTGTGTGTGATATGTTTTTAACCTTAATTTGGTGACAAGGTGATAATCTACTGCCTAACAGACTTCTAAAATATTTTGTTGTTAAATCTATGAACATTTTATCTTTTAACTATTTGCTTTTTTGTGTTATTGCAAAAAGCCTTATGCCACCTTTAAGCAATATTCCTCTAACATTTTATAATTCATAAACTTGGATGAATGGATCAATGATTAATTTGAAATGTATTTTTAGCATTGATGGAGTAAAGAGATGGGAATACCAGACCACCTTACCTGCCTCCTGAGAAATCTGTATGCAGGTCAAGAAGCAACAGTTAGAATGGGACATGGAACGACAGACTGGTTCTAAATTGGGAAAGGAGTACATCAAGGTTGTATATTGTCACCCTGGTTATTTAACTTCTATGCAGAGTATATAATGCAAAATGCCAGGCTGGATGAAGCACAAGCTGGAATCAAGATTGCTCAGAGAAATATCAATAACCTTAGATATGCAGATGATGCCACCCTTATGGCAGAAAGTGAAGAGGAACTGAAGAGCCTCTTGAAAGTGAAAAAGGGGAGTGAAAAAGTTAGCTTAAAACTCAACAATCAGAAAACTAAGATCATAGCATCTGATCCCATCACTTCATAGTAAATAGATGGAGAAACAACAGAAACAGTGAGAGACTTTATTTTGGGGGGCTCCAAAATCATTGCAGATGGTGACTGCAGCCATGAAATTAAAAGATGCTTGCTCCTTGGAACAAAAGCTATGACCAATTTAGACAGCATATTAAAAAGCAGAGACATTACTTTGCCAACAAAGGTCTGTCTAACCAAAGCTATGTTTTTTTCCAGTAGTCATATATGGATGTGAGAGTTGGACTATAAAGAAAGCTGAGCACTGAAGAATTAATGCTTTTGAACTGTGGTATTGGAGAAGAATCTTGAGAGTCCCTTGGACTGCAAGGAGATCCAGCCAGTCAATCCTGAAGGAAATCAGTTCTGAATATTCACTGGAAGGACTGATGCTAAAGCTCCAATACTTTGACTACCTGGTGTGAAGAACTGACTCATCTGAAAAGACCCTGATGCTGGGAAAGATTGAAGTCAGGAGGAGATGGGGAAGACAGGGGAGGAGATGGTTGGATGGCATCACTGACTGGATGGACATGAGTTTGAGCAAGCTCTGGGAGTTGGTGATGGACAGGGAGGCCTGGAGTGCTGCAGTCCATGGGGTCATAAAGAGTCGGACACGACTGAGTGACTGAACTGAACTGGAGTAGAGAGAGAATTATTTCAGTTGAAAAAGTACTCAAATATTTAAAAAATAATTCTCTTTTAAAGGAGCAATGTGCTCCATTTCCAGAATTGGCTATGAAATGTACTGGATAACAGTCCACACTTTCTTTCCCTTATACCTACTTTGGAGGCCATATGTCCAATCCATCAGCGTACAGGTGGGAGGAGCCTGGATCTCTGAGCCAATACTAGGAAGGAAGCCACTTAAGAAAGCTCTAGATAAAAACTGGACTCTGAAAGCAAGAAGCAAGACCTTGTTGACTAAGTCCTGTAACACGAGGGCTTATTTGTTATCACAGTATGAGGAAGCCTATCCTGACTAATGCAGGCCAACAAATAAGTAAACACACTCTGGCACAGGTTAAACCTGCTGCTAGATTTCTGAGAAATTAAAAAAAAAACAAACACTGACAATTATGAATCATTTTTTTCATAGACGAGCTTAGAGATTTAAAAGGTAGAGTATGACAAGTGCATATAAAACACAGAGCCTATGTGAGTGTCACAGGTAGTAAAGAAAGAAAATAATAGGAAGCATATCAGGGAAATAAGTGGAAGTAACAATGTTAGAACATTCAAGTAGATCCACACTAGTGATTAATTTGAAAAAGCTAGGTTAAAACAGGGACAGCTAAATCAAGCAAGCTGATCCAGAAAGTGTTTTCTGGAAGGTACTTCTTTTCCTGACTTGAAGATGCTTCTCCTTTTCCTGATGATTTATTTTGCGTGATGTTTCTGTGCACAATGCTTCAATATCAACGAAGAGAGTAGTAGCCCAGGCTGCCCCTCTATTGATTGCTGTCCTCTTGGCCTCAAGGGAACCACTTGTCACCTCATAGTGACTATGATGTCTACTACTGCAGAGAAGAAAAAAATCTTAGCTGTTGCAAAACATTTTCGAGTGATTTAAGGATCTAGCAGTCTACCAACTCACTGTTATAATGAGCTGTGTGGCTTTTCCCTTGGATTTTCCAGGACGTGCCCCTGAATTATTTATAACAGTGCAGCCACCTGCTTGCAACGATTTTCCATTTTGCCTTGCACTCGACTGGGCTTGTCAATGGGCATTGCAGGTACAGTGGCATTCTGCACTTCTCTGCCCAACCCCCTGTAAGAACATGCTGCCCAGAAGCTGCCACACACCTTAAAAGTTCTTTTCCACTAAAGTCATGGCTTTTATCTAAATAGATAGTCCTATAAGCTTTATTATAAAGAGCGGGGCTGGTTCGATTGTTCAACCAGGTGCTGTCAACTTCAGTGCTGCTTGTTTCTTCTGAAATATGGAAATTTATGAATATATGTGCTTGTGTTGACAAAAGCAATTTGGGTGGTGGGAAGGGAAAACGAAGTCACCTGTGTTCAAAAGTACAGCACTGAGCTGACAAACAAGCAATGTCTTCGCTTTTTTCTTCCTCTACTTTAACAAAAAGAAACATTACATGTTTGAGTAGACAACAAGAGGCACCATTAGGATTCAGAAAATTGAATATAAAAAAAAAAAAAAAAAAAAAAGACAGTCACAGGGGAATCCATAATGGCTTCCCCACATTTTAGTGGAATACTTCCGTTTTTTATTCACCTTGCAAACAGTGTTCACAAACAACAGCAAAGAACAAAAGCTGTGATTTATATTTATGGACAGGTATACATGCACCCCTGACCTCCTGCTGCCTCTCTCGCCCTCTATACCAGAAGCAATTTATGGAGGCTGGTCTAAATAAACATTAAGGAGGCAAGGCCACAAACTGACAGCGAGGAAAATCAATGGTCTCCAGAAACCAGCGAAGAGGATCAATAAAAGAGATTAGGCATCACAAGCTGGTGTAAGGCAGTTACAGGTAAATGTGGCTTGCTCTTCATCTGACAGGGTTCTTGGCAACAGGATAAAAACTCATATAAACAGAAGCACACAGCGAGTAGCCGATGGAGACTCCTCCTGAATTGTAGAGACTGACAGATGACCCTAGAATAAAAGGGATTTATATAGAGGCCGTTGGGAATTTTCAATTGCTTTTCCAGCATCATCTCAGACACCTGGGCAGCTGCTCACAGGAAGCAGTGCACATGCAGCTTTTGAAAATCTTTCTGCTTTTGCCTCTCATTAGTTAGCTTTCTCTGAAATTATTTATTATTCCTCCCTGGACATAAACCAGCCCTCTCTGTCCCCTTACAACATGTGCATGTACACACGCGTGTGCACACCCACACATCTTCAATATGAGTGCATTATCAGGATTATTTATACTCAAATGAACAATGAGTATGTATGGCAACTGTGACAATGCAAACTGAACCCTACTTATATATATCTCCAAAGAAGAGTCATCCACTCATAACTTAAAGCGTTGGACTGTTAATTTGAAAACTTGAATTAACAGAAGAATAAAGGATAATTACATTCTTGAGTTTTCAGGTTAATGTCCAAAGCTTCTCAACAAAATGAAGGATAAACATGTTCTTGAAAAACAGAGACAATGAGAAAAAGAAGAACTGAGGCAGAACAGCCTTTTCCTGTTTATGGACCTGGCCAGTTAGAATTGAAAATTCAGTATTAAGCATAGTGGGAATGGTTACTTAAAAACAAAAACAAACAAAAAAACCCAAAATAGTGCTTTACCTTGCTTCAGGAATTTCATTTAAAATTGGGGACAAGGCTTCTGTCTGACAAGAATATGATGAAACAATAGATGAATACAGGAAAAGAAGAAGTTAAATTATCTTAAACATTACAAGACAACAGGAATTTTACTTGAATTTTAATCCAAGGACAAGATGGATGTAAGGCTAACACTCTTGATTGTAGGAGATTGATATAATAACCACATGAGATTGAAGCATCTCCCACCTGTTGAGTGCAGGCTGACTTGGTGACTTGCTCTGACAATGTGAAGTGATAGAAATTGTCACTGTATGAGATCTGAGTCTGGGTTTCAAGAAACCTTAAATATTATTCTTCTGATGTTCCTGATTCCAAAAGTGGTCATGGCTTGTTAGCATTAGCCTATCACTTCCAAAATGAACAGGAGGACTTTGTTCTGTGGGGAGGGATCTGGAAAGGGAAGATTAACATTAGAACCAAATAGTGGTCTCTATCCATTTCTTGAACATGCCTGACATTTGCAAAGAAATGGGAATGCTTCAGCATTGTTAAAAAGAGTAACCTGACAATATGCCTGCATGTCTCACAGAAACTTGTCAAAGAAATAAGATCATGGGACACTGGGTGCATCCAATCTGTCATATTAATGAAAATTCCCCAAAGCTTCAGTGTTCGTTTTTCCTTTGTGCATTTTCCTTTCCTTATTGTGTCCAATAAGAAATTCACTTGAAAGAGAAGGGCTGGGGGCACCTGCTCTCAGAGGGCCCCACCATCTCATTAGAATGGTTTGTGCTAATTTTCCCTATGAAGGAAGACATTTTTTCCCTATCAGATCTCTCAACCACACTGCTTATGCTTTCACCCTGCTGCCATTATCTGTAGCTTATAAGTTGTCTACAGTGCTGATATCACTCATCCCACTGTGATTGCAGTCCTTTGTCTAGCTTTCTAGATAAGTCTATTTTCTAACTTGTATTTTATAATCTGTGATATCCCCATGAGCTGTTAGCACATTTATTTCCTGCTACATTCCCAAGGATGAAATGATAGGCATCACCCCTTTATTTTAAGGAACAGTCATTAGTAGATACGGAGAAGGCAATGGCAACCCACTTCAGTACTCTTGCCTGGAAAATCCCCTGGACGGAGGGGCTTGGTAGGCTGCAGTCCATGGGGTCGCTAAGGGTCGGACACAACTGAGCAACTTCACTTTCACTTTCATACACTGGAGAAGGAAATGGCAACCCACTTCAGTGTTCTTGCCTGGAGAATCCCAAGGACAGGGGAGCCTGGTGGGCTGCCGTCTATGGGGTTGCAGAGTCAGACACAACTAAAGCGACTTAGCAGCAACAGCAGCATTAGTAGATACCATGCCAGGAATGTGTTACAGGTTCTTAGGTAAGATGAACTATCTTATCTCTTCTGATACTTCCTAATGAGAGGGAGGAAAAATAATTTTCCCTCCACCCTTCTAGGTTCCTGACTGAGACCCTTTTATAATAAATTCAGTTTAGACGCTCAGTGGTGTGATTACATAACACTTTCAGTGAATGTCCATCATCTTCAATGGACAAAAAAAAACATACAGAAATAGAAAGAAAAAATTTTCCTTGTGATGAGAACTCTTGGGATTTACTCTCTTAATAACTATAATATATAACATAGTTCAGATGCTCAGTGGTGTCTGACTCTTTGTGACTGCATAGACTGCAGCACGCCAGGCTTCCTGTCCATCATCAACTGGAGTTTACTCAAACTCATGTCCATAGCGTCAGTGATGCCATCCAACCATCTTATCCTCTATCATCCCCTTCTCCTCCTGCATTCAATCTTTCCTAGCATCCGAGTGTTTTCCAATGAGTTGTTTCTTTGTACTAGAGGCCAAAGTATTAGAGTTTCAGCTTCAGCATCAGTCCTTGCAATGAATATTCAAGACTGATTTCCTTTAGGATGGACTGATTGGATCTCCTTGCAGTGCAGGGGACTCTCAAGAGTCTTCTCCAACACCACAGTTCAAAAGCATCAATTCTTTGGTGCTCAGCTTTCTTTATAGTCCAGCTCTCACATCTGTACATGACTATTGGAAAAACTGTAGCTTTGTCTAGATGAAACTTTGTTGGTAAAGTAATGTCTCTGCTTTTTAACATGCTGTCTAGGATGCTTATAGCTTTTCTTCCAAGGAGCAAGCATCTTTTAATTTCATGGCTACAGTCACCATCTACAGTGATTTTGGAGCCCCCCAAAAATACAGTCTCTCACTGTTTCCATTGTTTCCCCATCTGTTTGCCATGAAGTGATGGGACCAGATGCCATGATCTTAGTTTTCCAAATGTTGAGTTTTAAGCCAACTTTTTCACTCTCCTCTTTCATCAAGAGGCTCTTTAGTTCTTCTTTGCTTTCTGTGTTAAGTGTGGTATCATCTGTACATCTGAGATTATTGATATTTCTCCCGGCAATCTTGATTCCAGCTTGTGCTTTATCTAGCCTGGCATTTTGCATGATATACTCTGTGTGTAAGTTAAATAAGCAGGGTGACAATATACAGCATTGTCATACTCCTTTATCAATTTGGAACTAGTCTGTTGTTCCATGTCCAGTTCTAACTGTTGCTTCTTGACCTGCATACAGATTTCTCAGGGTGCAGTTCAGGTGGTCTGGTATTCCCATGTCGTGAAGAATTTTCTACAGTCTGTTGTGATCTACACAGTCAAAGGCTTTGGCATAGGCAATAAAGCAAAAGTAGATGTTTTTCTGGAGCTCTCTTGCTTTTTTGATGATTCAGTGGATGTTGGAAAACTGATCTCTGGTTCTTCTGCCTTTTCTAAATCCAGCTTGAACATCTGGAAGTTCATGGTTCATGTACTGTTGAAGCCTGGCTTGGAGAACTTAGCATTACTTTGCCAGCATGTGAGATGAGTGATATTGTGTGGTAGTTTGAACATTCTTTGGCATTTCCTTTCTTTGGGATTGGAATGAAAATGACCTTTTCTAGTCCTGTGGCCATTGCTGAGTTTTCCAGATTTGCTGGCATATTGAGTGCAGCACTTTCACAGCATCATCTTTTAGGAGTTAAAATAGCTCAACTGGAAATCCATTACCTCTCCTAGCTTTGTTTGGAGTGATGCTTCCTAAGACTCACTTGACTTCACATTCTAGTAAGTCTAGCTCTAGGTGAGTGATCACACTATCATGGTTATCCCTGTCATGAAGGTCTTTTTTGTATAGTTCTTCTGTGTATTCTTGCCACCTCTTCTTAATATCTTCTGTTTCTCTTAAGTCCATACCATTTCTGTCCCTTATTGTACTCATCTTTGCATGAAAATTTCCCTTGGTATCTCTAATTTTCTTGAAGGGATCTCTAGTCTTTCCCATTCTACTGTTTTTCTCTATTTCTTTGCACTGATCACTGAGGAAGGGTTTCTTATCTCTCCTTGCTACACTTTGGTACTCTGCATTCAAATGGGTATATCTTTCCTTTTCTCCTTTGCCTTTCACTTCTCTTATTTCCATAGCTGTTTGTAAGGCCTCCTCAGACAACCATTTTGCCTTTTTGCATTTCTTTTTCTTGGGGATGTTCTTGATCACTGTTATGAACCTCCTTCCATAGTTCTTCAGGCACTCTATCAAGTCTAATCACTTGAATCTATTTATGACTTCCACTGTATAATCGTAAGAGGTTTGATTTAGATCACATCTGAATGGATTAGTGGTTTTCCCTACTTTCTTCAATCTCAGTCTGAATTTGGCAATAAGGAGTTCATGATCTGAGTCACAGTCAACTACCAGTCTTGTTTTTGCTCCTGTAATAAAAAGGCAGATTTAACAGGAGAAAACAAACATAAGTAAAGAACATGTATACCTCCTGTATACAAGGGAAATACCCAGGAAAACTGAGTAACTCCCCAAAATGGTCCAAAACATTGCCTTAAATACCATCTCCTGTTAAAGACAAAAGAACAATGTTAGGGGAAGTACAAGACATTTATGGAAAGTTATCTGGCAAACACAGTGAACAAGGATATGATTGTTGTTGTTACTGAGTTGCTCAGTTGTGTCTGACTCTTTGCAGCCCCATGAACTGCAGCATGTCAGGCTTCTCTGTCCTTCACTATCTCCTGGAGTTTGCTCAAACTCATGTCCACGGAGTCAGTGATGCCATCCAACCATCCCAATCTTCTGTCGCCCCCTTCACCTCCTGTTCTCAATCTTTCCCAGCATCAGGGTCTTTTCCAGTGAGTCAGCTCTTCATATCAAGTCACCAAAGTATTGAAGCTTCATCTTCAGCATCAGTCCTTCCAATGAATATTCAGGGTTGATTTCCTTTAGGATTGACTGGTTTTATCTCCTTGCTATCCAAGGGACTCTCAAGAGTCTTCTCCAACACCTCAGTTTGAAAGCATCAATCCTTTGATGCTCACCCTTATGATTCAATGCTCACATCCGTACATGACTACTGGAAAAACCATAGCTTTGACTAGATAGATCTTTGTCGGCAGAGTGATGTCTCTGCTTTTTAATATGCTGTCTAGGTTTGTCATAGCTTTTCTTCCAAGGAGCAGGCATCTTTTAATTTCATGGCTGCATTCACCATCCTCAGTGATTTTGGAGCCCAAGAAGATAAAATCTGCCACTGTTTCCATGAAGTGATCAGACTAGATGCCATGGTCTTAGTTTTTTGAATGAGGAGTTTTAAGTCAGCTTTTTCACTTTCCTCTTTCATCATTAAGAGGTTCTTTAGTTCCTCTTCACTTTCTGCCATTAGAGTGGTATCATATGCATATCTGATATTGATATTTCTCCTGGCAATCTTGATTCCAGTTTGTGATTCATCCAGGCCAGCATTTCACATGATGTACTCTGCATATAAGTTAAATAAGCAGGGTGACAAAATGCATCTGATGCACTTCTTTCCCAGTCTTGAACCAGTCTGTTGTTGCATGTCCAGTTCTAACTACTGTTTCTTGACTTGAAAACAAGTTTATTAGGAAGCAGGTCAGTTGGTCTGGTATTCACATCTCTTTCCAGTTTGTTGTAATCCACATAGTTTCCATTGTAGTCAATGAAGCAGATGCTTTTTTGGAATTTCTTTTTTTTTTTCTATGATTCAACAGATGTTGGCAATTTGATCTCTGGTTCCTCTGCCTTTTCTAAATCCAGTCTGTACATCTGGAAGTTCTCAGTTCACATATTGTTGAAGTCTAGCTTGAAGGATTGTGAGCATTATCTTGCTCACACATGAAATGAGCGCAATCGTACAGTAGTTTGAACATTCTTTGGCATTGCCTTTCCTTTAAGTCCAAGACTTTTCCAATGATAAGAGTTTCTAGAGAATCTAGAAATTCTAGAGATCTAGAGATTTCATCTAGCATCACCTCTAGATGACTAGGGAGGAAGACACCCTTATAAATGGAGATTCTCTTATAAATGTAAATGTCTCTTACACAAGGGTAACTTTTACTTGCTTTCAGAGCTGCTTCTATATCTGCGGTTTCTAAATAATAGGTAGCCTAAAATAATCTTTAGGCCAAAGAGGCAGATTTTGGAGTGACAGATTCTGCTCCTCTTCACTTTATACCTGGAAGGAAACATGAACATGATACCAGACCAAAGAGGTACCTGGAATGCCCTATTAGCAAACGATCCTTGCTTCTCTGTACCCGGGGTCCTTTGTGAGGCACCAGCTCTTTTCAGCTTATATCCTTTCAGGCCACATAATTTCCCAACACACAAAACCAGGCCAGTCTTATCTAACACTGAGGCCATACACATTGAAAAATCAAATACAGATTGTTAAATTCTCTGATTTACCCCTAACTCTGGTTTTAAATTCCTTCATGAGATACGTATACATAGCCTAGACAAATGTGAACATACATAGTTATGCTCTTGCAGTTTAAAAATATTTATGCTGCTATTGAGGGAGATCAGTCATCAGTCTAGAAGGCATTGACAAGACTTTCCATTTGGTATTGAGCTTGGTTTTCACAGCAAGCCAATTATTTTATGGATAATCACAGCCCATTTGGGCCTATGACAAAATCATTATTGAGGAAATCATTAAGTGCATCTTTCTGAAACCACACTGGCTACTTTTGTTCCAGCTTTTCCAATGCCTGTATTCACAGATCAAATTGAAATTAAATAAAGGTATAAATGGAAGAAAGATGATGTGTTCTTGATACACCAAGGAAAGCACAACATAATCAGAAAATCATTTCTAAAATCTGTCATTTACTTGCTTATGTGAGCTAAGACAACTTACTTAACTTCTCATCCTCTTTCCTTGGATTATGAATATTTTGCATCTGTCTTACATGACTCATAAGATAGTTATGAAGCTCAGAATGAAGAACATGAAGGAAGCTTTACATCAAATGTAAATGGTTATAACATGTAAAATAGAGTAATTCAATATTTATGAAGCTAAACATTTAAAAAACAGCAGATAATTACTATGCCAGAAAAAAAAAAACATAATTAGGATAGAGTTTTTGTAAATGTGGGCTTGCATTCTTGCTTTAGAAACAAATAAATAAGCAAAACTGTTTGGAAAAAAGTAAAGAAGATGGCAATCGTCCACTACTACTATTTCTACAGTTATTATGCAATAAGAATGAACACTGTATCAGGCCCTGGGCTAAACTTTTTACATCCATTACCATAAGCCTCATAACCCTCTATAAGTAGGAAATTATTTTCACCATTTTACAGATGTGAATATTAAAGTTTGAAATATTATAGCATTTTAGCATGACACTAAAACTTGACTTAGAATGGAAAAGGCAGAGGTGAGTTTATTGTTAAATATTTCAGATCCTTGTGTCTCATCCAGGTAATTATTACAGCAAGCCTTTTGGAAACATTTCTAGAACACCAGTATGAGGAGCAGCTCAGAACATCATCAGTGGCTACTGTTGAGGCAGAAATTTTTCTATCCTTCTAGGTTCTTCTGGTTGGTCTAAGAATTAACTTGACATGGGACAGGTTCACAGGAGAAAAACACACAAATATTTAATAACAGGTACCCATGGGAGAAATCAACCCTGAACATTCATTGGAAGGATTGATAAAGTTGAAGCTCCAATAATTTGGCCACCTGATCCAAAAAGCTTACTCTCTGGAAAAGACCCTAATACTGGGGAAGATTGAGGGCAGGAGGCAAACGGGGCGACAGATGATTATAAGTTAAAAGTGGACATCCTAGGTGAAATGCAGAAATTCCTAGACATGTGCAAGCTCCAAGATTGAAGCAGGAAGAAAGAGAAAATATGAAAGTCCAATTACCAGTAATGAAACTGAATCAGTAATATACAGAAAACTATCAACAAACTAAAGTCCAGAAACAGAAGACTTCACAGGTAATTCTAGAAAACATTGAGAGATGAGTTAATATTGCACCTAGACTCCTCAAATTATTTCAAACAAATACAGAGGAAAGAAGGAATACTTCTGAACTCATTAAGTGAGGCCAGCATCACTTTGATACCAAAACCAGACAAAGATTTCTCTCTCACACACATACATATACATACACTCACACACTAATTACAGGCCAATATCACTGATGAATATACATATAAAAATCCTCAATAAAACATTAGCAAATCAAATTCAACAATACTTAAAAATGATCATATACCTTGAACAAGTAAGATTTATCTTAGGATGCAAGGATAGTTCATTATACACAAATCTATCAATGTGATACACAACATAAATGAAGAATAAAAATCAAATGATCATCTCAATGGACACAGAAAAAAAGCTTTTCCAAAATTTAACATCTATTTATGATAAAAGCACTCCAAAAAAAATGGATACAGGGGGACATACTTCAACATCATAAAAGGCATATATAACCAGGCCACAGTTCACATAATACTTAATGGTGAAAAGCTGAAAGTATTACCACTAAGATGAGGAATAAGACAAGGATGTCTATTCTAACCATCAGAAAAATACAAATTAAAACCACCATGAGATATCACCTTATATCTGTCACAATGGTTATCAACCCCAAAGCAACAAATAACCAGTGTTGGTGAGGATATGGAGCGAAGGGAATGTAACTTGCACTTTTAATGGGAATGTAACTTGGTACAACCATTGTAGGAAACAGTGTATAGACTCCTTAAATAGTTGAAAATAGAATCATGATGCCATCCAGCAATTCCACTCCTGGGTATTTATCCAAAGAAAAGGAAAACACTAATTATAAAAGATACATAGATTGCTATATTCATTGAAGTATCATTTACAATAGCCAACATGGTATACACAAATAAAGAAGTTATTTTACATATATATACACTCACACATACATGCCTAAATACAGAGTGAAATATTACTCACTGATAAAAAAGGAATAGAATCTTGCCATTTGTGACAACAATGGACAGACCTAGAGTACATTATGCCAAGTGAAATAAGTTTGGCAAAGGAATGCAAATCTGTATAACCACGTATATGTGGAATTAAAAATAAAACAAAACCAATGAACAGATAAAACATACAGATATAAAAAACACACAGGTAGTTGTGAGAGGGAAGTGAAGTATGGGGAGAAAAGAAACAGCTGAAGAAAATTAAAAGCTTCCAGTTGCAAAAAAAAAAAAAGTTATTCAGGGGTATGAAATAACTATGTAATATCTTTGTATGGTTACAGGTGGTGTCTAGACTTACCGTGGTGAAAAGTATAGAGATATTTTGAAAAGTATAGAGATATTTTGAAAAGTATAGAGAGATCAAATCACCATGCTGTGTAACAAAACTAACGTAGTGTTGTAGGTCTATTATGCTTTAAAAACAAACAAGCAAGCAAGCAAACTCATAGAAAAGATTTGTGATTACCAGTAGCAGCTGGTAGGAGGAGATGGAATTAGATGGAGGTAGTCAAAAGGCACATACTTCCAATTATAAAGATAAATAAGTACTAGGTATGTAATATACATGATAAATATAATTAACACTTCTCTATTTTTGGCCACCTAATGCGAAGAACTGACTCATTGGGAAAGACCCTGATGCTGGGAAAGATTGAAGGCAGGAGGAGAAGGGGACGACAGAGGATGAAATGGTTGGATGGCATGACCAATTCAATGGACCTGAGTTTGAGCAAGCTCCAGGAGTTGATGAAGGACAGGGAAGCCTGGTGCTGCAGTCCATGGGGTCACAGATTCAGACACAACTGGGTGACTGAACTAACTATGTTATACATTAGAGTTATTAAGAGAGTAAATCCCAAGAGTTCTCATCACAAGGAAAAAAATTTTTCTATTTCTGTATTTTTTCTGTTCATTTGAGATGATGGACAGTCACAAAAATTATTGTGGTAATCATTTCATGAATCATGTATGTCAAATCACTATGTTTACCCCTTAAGGTTATATAGTACTGTATGTCAATTGTATCTCAATAAAACTGAAAGAAAAAAAACAATAACCCTGTATAAAAAAAAAAATGGGTTCTCTATTGACATTGGCACATTCAATTCATTAAGAAATAGTTATTAATTCATTGAAAAATAGTCACAAACAGAAATAGTTAAAATCTTAAATTTTTTTAGGCATATATTAGTCATTTGCTACTTTTTAAAAATCATTTTAGCATAGAAAACAGTGAGGCAAAATGACAGTTTTCCATCTGTGATATTTGAGGTGTGAGGGAAATGTGTTGTACTTTTTTCCAACTTATGTAAAAGTGATCTTGGGTTGGTTTCCAAATAAAGAAAATATTTTTAAACAGTTGCAATGTAAGGATATTCTTGGAATGGACAGAGAAATAGTCTTTGTTCTTAAAGAGCTTGAAATTTGGAGTATAATTCCACAAACAATACACATTTGCAATGAATTTCACAATTTCCAAGGTACTTTTACATTCCTTATCTCTACTGAGCTTCATAATACCTTGAAAAGAGGGAAGAGGTATCATTTCCATCTGGTATCAGTTCACTTCAGTCACTCAGTCATGTCCGACTCTTAGCAATGCCACGGACTGCATCACACCAGGCTTCCCTGTCCATCACCAACTACCGGAGCCTACTCAAACTCATGTCCATTGAGCCGGTGATGCCATTCAACTATCTCATCCTTTGTCGTCCCCTTCTCCTCCCGCCTTCAATCTTCCCCAGCATCAGGGTCTTTTCAGATGGGTCAGTTTCTCTTATCAGGTGGCCAAAGTATTGGAGTTTCAGCTTCACCATCAGTCCTTCCAATGGATATTTAGGACTGATTTTCTTTAGGATGGATTGATTGGATCTCCCTGCAGTCCAAGCGACTCTCAAGAATCTTCTCTTGAGAGAAGAAAGCATCACGGTTCAAAAGCATACATATTTCAGTGCTCAGCTTTCTTTATAGTCCAACTCTCACATCCATACATAACTACTGGAAAAACCATAGCTTGGACTAGACAGACTTTTGTTGGCAAAGTAATGTCTTTTCTTTTTAATATGCTGTCTAGGTTGGTCATAGCTTTTCTTCCAAGAAGCAAACATCTCTTAATTTCATGGCAGCAGTCATCATCTGATGTGATTTTGGAGCCCAAAAAACTACAGTCTCTCATTGTTTCAATTGTTTCCCCATCTATTTGCCATGAAGTGATGAGACCAGATGCCATGATCTTGTTTTTCTGAATGTTGAGTTTTAAGCCAACTTTTTCACCCTCCTCTTTCACCTTCATCAAGAGGCTCTTTAGTTCTTCTTCACTTTCTGCCATAAGGGTGGTGTCATCTGCATGTCTGAGGTTATTGATGTTTCTTCCGGCAAACTTGATTCAGCTTGTGCTTCATCCAGTCCAGCATTTCTCATGATGTACTCTGCATAGAAGTTAAATAAGCAAGGTGATAATATACAGCCTTGATGTAATCCTTTACCAAACTGGAACCAATCTGTTGTTCCATGTCCAGTTCTAACTGTTGCTTCTTGACCTGCATACAGATTTCTCAGAAGGCAGGTCAAGTGGTCTGGTATTCCCACCTCTTTCAGAATTTTCCACAGTTTGTTGCAATCCACATAGTCAAAGGCTTTGGCATAGTCAACAAAACAGAAATAGATGTTTTTTCTGGAGCTCCCTTGCTTTTTTGATGATCCAACTGATATTGGCAATTTGATCTCTGGTTCCTCTGCTTTTGTTATATCCAGCTTGAACTCTAGAAGTTCATGGTTCATGTACTGTTGAAGCCTCGCTTGGAGAATTTTGAGCATTACTTTGCTAGAGTGTGAGATGAGTGCAATTGTTTGGTAGTTTGAAAACTCTGGCATTGCCTTTCTTTGGGACTGGAATGAAAATTGATCTTTTCAAGTCCTGTGGTCACTGATGAGTTTTCCAAATTTGCTGGCATACTGAATGCAACACTTTCACAGCATCATCCTTTAGGATTTGAAATAGCTCAACTAGAATCCTATCACCTCCACTAGTTTTGTTCATAGTGATGCTTCCTAAGGCCCACTTGACTTTATATTCCAGGATGTCTAGCTCTAGGTGAGTGACTACACCGTCATGGTTATCCAGGTCATGAAAATCTTTTTTTGTAGAGTTCTTCTGTGTATTCTTGCTACCTCTTCTTAATATTGCCTGCCTCTGTTAGGTCCATACAGTTTCTGTCCTTAATTGTGCCCATCTTTGCATGAAATGTTCCCTTGGTATCTCTAATTTTCTTGAAGAGATCTTTAGTCTTTCCCATTATATTGTTTTCCTGTAATTCTTTGCACTGATGGCTGAGGAAGGATTTCTTTTCTCTCCTTGCTAATCTTTGGAACTCTGCATTCAAATGATATGATATGTCTTTCCGTTTCTCCTTTGCTTTAGCTTCTCTTCTTTTCTCTGCTATTTGTAAGGCCTCAACAGACTACCATTTTGCCTTTTTATTTTTCTTGGGGATGTTCTTGATCACTGCCTCCTACACAATGTCATGAACCGCCATCCATAGTTCTTCAAGCACCCTATCAGCTCTAATCCCTTGAATCTATTTGTCACTTCTACTGTATAAGTAAGGAATTTGATTTAGGTCATACCTGAAGGTCTAGTGGTTTTCCCTACTTTCTTTAATTTAAGTCTGAATTTGGCAATAAGGAGTTCATGATCTGAACCACAGTCAGCTCCCTGTCTTGTTTTTGCTGACTGTATAGAAGTTCTCCATCTTTGGCTGCAAAGAATATAATCAATCTGATTCCAGTATTGACTATCTGGTGACGTCCATGTGTAGAGTTCTCTCTTGTGTTTACCTCTTGACTTCCTACTTTTGCATTCCAGTCTCCTATAATGAAAAGGGCATCTTTTTTTGGTGTTAATTCTAGGTCTTGTAGGTCTTCATAGAACCGTTCGACTTCAACTTCTTCAGCATTACTGGTAGGGGCACAGACTTGGATTACTGTAATACTGAATGGTTTTACTTGGAAATGAACAGAGATCATTCTGTCATTTTTGAGACTGCATCCAAGTACTCCATTTTGGACTCTTTTGTTGACTATAATGGCTACTCCACTTCTTCTAAGGGATTCTTGCCCACATTAGTAGATATAATGGCCATCCGAGTTTAATTCACCCATTCCAGTCCATTTTAGTTCATTGATTCCTAAGATGTTGATGTTCATTCTTTCCATCTCCTGTTTGACCACTTCCAATTTGCCTTGATTCATGGATCTAACATTCCAGGTTCCTATGCAATATTGTTCTTTATAGCATTGGACTTTACTTCCATCACCAGTCATATCCACAAGTGGGTGTTGTTTTTGCTTTGGCTCTGTCTCTTCATTCTTTCTGGACTTATTTCTCCACTGAACTCCAGTAGCATATTGGGCACCTACCGACCTGGGAAGTTCATCTTTCAGTGTCCTATCTTTTTGCCTTTTCATACTGTTCATGGGATTCTCAAGGCAAGAATACTGAAGTGGATTGCCATTCCCTTCACTGGTGGGCCACATTTTGTCAGAACCCTCCACCATGACCCATCTGTCTTGGGTATCCCTAAATGGCATGGCTCATAGTTTCATTGAGTTAGACAAGGCTGTGGTCTATGTGATCATTTTGGTTAGTTTTCTGTGATTGTTCTTTTCATTCTGTTGGCCCTCTGATGGATGTAGATAAGAAGCTTATTGAAGCTTCCTGATGGGAGAGACTGACTTAGGATGAAACTGGGTTTTGTTCTGATGGGCCGGGGCATGTTCAATGAATCTTTAATCCACTTTTCTGTATAAAGTACCTTATATTTTAAAATAAAATTAGCTTATTTTACTATTGTGTGGAATTTCTGAACATACAGAAAAACTATTTTATACTAGAAATTCTAGACATCTCATTATGCAGATAACCAATGTAAATATCTCCAGGTATAGACTTAAAAACTTTTCCTAGTGATATTCAAAAATAGAGGATTATACTACATATATTGATTTGCAAGCTGCTTTTATTCATATATCATTAGCATATTTATGTCCATTAGTTAGATATCTAAATCAGTTTTTAAATGGCTGATAATTTGATCTAAAATGCAATAAGTGTTTAAATATACTGTTTTAGAAGACTCGAGTTGTTAAATAACCAACCACAATGAGATGGGTATTCTTTATTACTACTATTAAAATAAGTTGGTGTGTGTTAAATATTTTAGAAATATTTCACAAATATTGAATTCTGTGTAAACTCAAAGGCAGTTCATGACAAAACAATAAAATGAGGCTAAAAAATTGCTGACTGAATTTTTGAAGTGTGAACACTTAACATAGACATCTTTAAACCAAAAGTGAGCTGAAAAATAAATTTGTGTCTGGGAAATAAATTACATTCTGTCCATTTCTGCGTAACATAATTTCCTTCATATTTCCTCATTATAAATAGAAATTAGTTTTGTTTGCCAGAATCAATCTCATAATTGATAAAGATAACTGTATTATTTTAAAATCTGTAGTGCAACTCAGCTTGATGACTTTGTTACCTTTGGACTGAGAAATAAATCAGCCTTGAGCAGCCTACCTTAAAAAAAATCCAAACTGGAGTCTAATCCTAAAAATCCAAATTGGAGTCTAATCCTAAAATCCTAAAAATCCTGGAGTCCAATTTTAAAATACCTTAAAGTATTTCTTAGTTATCTGTCTCATTTTGTCTAAGGGCTTCAATATGCTCTATAGACACTATCTCATTACTTCTTAGAGGATCCCCGGCCAGCAATTGTAGTAGAGGTTTTCCTATCACTATCACTGTTCCCATGAAACAGAAGCCCTGGGAGGTTCCACGAATTGCCCAAGATTATAAACTGAAGCAGAAGAGTAGTTAAACCTAGAATCTAGGCTCCGGGGCTCCCTTTCCATATGGCATTTTCTCTGTGCAATAAATAATATTGCTGTCCTAGAAGGTGACTCTTCAATCATATTTTATGCAGTAGGATTCATATTATTATGAGTTGCTCAGTGCTATAATATTTATTTTAGATAGAGGCTGTGTATACTTATGAAACACATGAAATACAGTACTCTCCATCCCTTTGTTTTGCCCTTTTAATGATCTTTGGCAATTGCCCTGTGATTGGTATGAGTATGGAGACTGGTATTTATCACTGTGCGTGTGTGCATGCTCATTCACTCAGTCATATCCACCTCTTTGTGAACCCATAGACTTGTAGTCCACCAGGCTCCTCTGTCCATGGGATTATCCCAGTGAGAATACTGGAATGGACTGCAAATTCCTCCTCCAAGGGAACTTCCCCATCCAGGGATTGAACCCCTGTCTCCTGCTGCTCCTACACTGGCAGGCAGATTCTTTACCACTGAGCCTAAGGAGACTGAAATGCCAGCAATCAGTGCATTTACAATTCCATCACCCACCGCATACAGACTTAAGCCAAGCTTACATAAACTGAATGAAAGGTCCCTCAAAGTTTGCAAACTAAGTGATTCATCAGAAAAGTCAGATTGATTCTTCTACGTCAGGTGGACAATTCTGAAAACACCGTGCACTTGGAGAAATAGGTTAGTGTTTTCTTCCTTGAATTTAGTTCACTCATTTTTAAATGAGCTATAAAGTTGTTTCTGTTTTTTTTAAACAGTAGACTTCCCACTACTGCTTCCCAGCATGAATTCATAATTCTGTTTGTGGCATCATAATAATCTCTATAGCAACTAATGGTGATATCAGAGTCCAACACTGGAGCTTCAAAGAGGAAAAGGAACTGTGGGGACAGATGATATCTTGAAATAAAGATTATGTTTTCAAGCAGATGTTACTAAAAGAGTAGAAATGAATGGAAAGATTACCCACATTAAGGGAAAATCATAATTAGAATGCAGATGCTTATTAAGTAATCATTCAGCTAATGATCTCTTTTTCTAGAATAAAGGATAGAAATTGAAAAAGGGAAAAATGAGGGAAATGCATCAATGAAAGTATCTTTTATGAACTAATCTATTATTTTAAGTACAGATGGCTATGTACTTTTTAAATATAGCTGAGGATACTTAGTGCTCACTGTACATTAAGGAGATAATCACTAGGCACTGCTGAATCTATGGGGAAATTTGAGTTGTGCATTTTTCTTGAGGTGCTCTGAGGAAGGTATGCCATGGGTCATGTTCATTATTAGTGATGTAAGTAGTTTCACAGTAATTAACAGGCATTATATCTCATGTTTTATCATCATGTCATACCCTTGCCACACAAAGCATACTTTATATGTTTCAGATTCATTTATTCCTTCTTGTGTTGGTGAATATACCTACGATAGCAGCAAGAAATGTTGACTTATGCTCTACGCAAAATAAAAATGTATTCTCTCAAGAACTGCTGTAAAGGTGAAAAGATAAGACAGGCAAGGATGGTACAGTAGGCGGTTTTCAAGTCAACGCACAGCTTCCTGGTATTCACAGCCTTATACAATTTCCTGTTAGGTGTGGGTTGGACTTAATTTACATCCAATATAATATGGCAGGATTGATGAGATACAGATTCTAGGCTAAGTTATAAAAGGACTACAGCTTGAACAGTTGCTCTATTTTGGGAAAGCTGGCTGCCAAGTCTTGCCAGTGTGAGCACCTATCCAAGTTTTCCTGGAATTTTCCTGCTTTTAGCCCTGAAAGTCTCATATATAGAAACTGTCCCTAGTTGTCTAGTCCCTGTTCCCACAGAATTCATTAAGCTGAAATCCTAATCCTCATGGTGATGGTATTTGGAGATGTGGCCTTTGGAAAGTGGTTAAGGTGGGGGCCTCATGAATGTGGTGGTGGCGGCAGTTTAGTCGCTAAGTTGTGTCTGACTCCTGCGACCCCATGGACTGTAGCTTGCCAGGCTTCTCTGTCCATGGGATTTTCCAGGCAAGAATACTGGAGTGGGTTGCCATTTCCTTCTCCAGGGCATTTTCTCAACTCAGGAACTGAACCTGGGTCTCCTACGCTGCAGGCAGATTCTTTACTGACAGCTACCAGGTCAGTGCCTTTATAAAAGAAACTCCACCCCTAAAAGATGCTCAGCCCCTTCCACCATGTAAGGCAGGAAGGCACTATTAAGGAACCCAGAAGTCCTCACTAAATACCATAACTGCTGGTAACATGACTCTGGACTTTCAGCCTTCACAACTGTGAAATGCTGGTTGTTTATAAGCTACCCAGTCTGCTGTACTTTGTTACAGCAGCCTGAAAGGACTTAGACAACCTCACAGTTTGCAATCTGTTTCACAGTTTTATATTTTAAACACAAATCCCCAAGTGGTCACAAAGAATGACAAAACTGTTGTGCCTCAAGTACTGTTTATTCATCTTTCCAGTCACTCTACTAACATTGTTTATTTCAAATCTACTGTTTAATTGCAGGAATATGTAACCCCACAGTGATTGAAGATACAGACTGTAACCAAAGCAAGTCTGAATGGTTCAGAACCATCAGGCTGCTGCTGCTGCTGCTGCTAAGTCACTTCAGTTGTGTCCAACTCTGTGCAACTCCATAGATGGAAGCCCACCAGGCTCCCCTATCCCTGGGATTCTCAAGGAAAGAACACTGGAGTGGGTTTGCCATTTCCTTCTCCAATACATGAAAGTGAAAAGTGAAAGTGAAGTTACTCAGTTGTATCCGACTCTTAGCGACCCCATGGACTGCACCCTACCAGGCTCTGCCGTCCATGGGATTTTCCAGGCACAATACTGGAGTGGGTCGCTGTTGCCCTCTCCAAGAACCATCAGGAACTTACTCTAAAAACCAATTTCTTTAAGTCTGTGTGTTCTGAGAATCAGAGTTTTCCAAATTAGCTTCCACGCAGAATACAATGTTTACTGAAGTATACATAATAAAACCATGCCAATCTAAAGCTAGCATATTTATTATTAAAACCTAAGAGTAACTGCAACAATTATTTTGAATCCTGACCAACAAAAGCTTTCGGTGGTGAAGTATGAAGTATATTTTTCACTGACATTGTTCAGACTTGCTGACGCAAAGTGATAATAAAAAGCAGACAAACATTTACTTGGTTTTATGATTATTTCTGAGTCACCCTAATGCCTTCATTCGGGGCAGTTTTCCCTTGATATTTACCCTTGGAATCTCCCATAAATGAGAAAAATCCTCTTTATAAACCTGGGGAGAGCAGAATCTCTCCTGTTAAATCTGGGCAGAGGGCTTCCACCATCTCAGCCATGTATGGTTGGGGAGGGGTCAGTCAAGATCCACCTAAGGCATTTCTACAGAAGCACCAGGGCTCCACAAAGGAAATCAACAAATCCAAGTCAGTCTTATCTAGATTAGGCTTCTCATTTACACTGGAAGCGAGTGAGAGTACTGGGGAAAGGCCTGAAATGCAGAGCATCAAAAACTGGCTTGTGGTAAAAGCTCCAAATTACCAATAATTAAAAACACCAAAGAGATGCAGGTTCGATCCCTTAGGTGGAAGATCCCCTGGAGTAGGAACTGGCAACATGCTCCAGTATTTTTTTTTTATTTTTAATTGAAGGATAATTGCTTTACAGTATTCTTGCCTGGAAAATTTCATGGTCAGAGGAGCCTGGCGGGCTATAGTCCATGACGTCCCAAAGAGTTGGACATGACTGAGTGACTAAGCACAGCACAAAACCACTAATCGACTACAATGGAGGAAGACCAAAGCATCTTTCTACTCTCTGTATCCTTATATTCTCTTCTCTATATAAATATAGATGTGTATACTACAGTATGTTGTAATATGAAGAGTTGCTCAGAGTCTGTATTCCTAAATACAGACTAAAGAGTATCACAGAGGTATGTATGTCAGGCAGCTAACTAATAAGAACATTTTGGGCTTTTTTCTTGGACTTTAGGATGTTTTTAGGATTTGTCATTTTTTAAAGAATTGTCACTTGTGTGGCTTCTTTTTAGGAAAAAATAATAAACAGAAATCTCAATTAAACAGAGTCAGGAGACCAGATGGGGGAGCTCTCATGCTCTGTGAAGATAGCAGAGCCTGACAGGAAGAAAAAAGACTCTTTCCTGACAAGGACTCAGTCAACAAAAAGCCATGGACTCTGTTTACTATTGCCCTCTCAACTTCCATTTCCCCCAAAGTGTTCTCCTTACCTTCCTGCACAAGCACATGGACATGGCTCACTACAATTACAGACCCCATGTTGCAATTCTCGGCTGATTCCAAATAAACCCATCTTCACTAAAAAAATAATTGGAAATCTATTTAAGTCAACAAATTACATCAACTTACATACCTAACTTGCTTTTCTTAAAGAGGGTCCCGAAATTATGTAAGATTTAGATCTCTAGAAATCTGCACCATTCCTGTTGAAAAGCATCATCTGGGTCAAACTCTGTCTCTTCCTCTTCAACAATTAAGAAAATGGAGAAATAAAGATGTTTAATCCATCCTATATCTATGCAAATATTCTTATGATACATGGCAGCCAACTTCACAATTCCCAAAAAGCTTCACTTCTTATACTAAACTTTTTGTTCTTATACTAAACTTCCTCAGAGGCTCCTGCTATGTCTTCAGTCTGAAGTCAGTGCCAACAATGTAACAGTGGCTCACATTTTCCTCCTGAATTATTTCTTTTTTAGTTGTTTTTCATAAAATTTATTAATTAGATCTCTAATGTATAGTCCTATTTCCCTTTTATGGACATATTCCAGTTTACTGATGTCCCTTTCAAATTGTAGCACCCAAAACTGTTGTCTATGATTTGAATTTTTATGTTTAATATTCACTAATTAAAATTCTCAACACTTCCCTTCCCATAGATTCATTCCAGTTGCCATACCACACCATTCTCTTTGAATCCAACTTTTAAAAGAGGCCCGAGGTTTAACTGGAAACATGAGGCAAGATATGGATACTTAAAACCATATCTTTCATTAAGAATAGTTTTTAAAAAGTCAACAATAGTTTCAATTCCAATGTTAGAATTATACAACAAAGGCAGTTATGGAATAGTAGTTCAGGCACGCTGGAAGAAGATAAAGAAATGTTTCATAATATATTACATATTTATATGATTACATTTCGTAAGTGTATTAGTATTGTATATCACAAGTATCACATATCACACTTGCAGCATCTCAGGTGTTGGCCTACTGTACAACTATTCATGTCTTGCACACACTAAGAGACAACAAGTGCAAGGAAAAAGGATGGGAACAGGCAACTGAAGTCCCATCTTGTGCAGCTACTTCTGTCTGAATGAGGGGCCCTAAAGAGAGGATGTTTGGAAAATCAGAAACCTTTTTTAGTCACTAAAACTTTTGAACCCTCTTCCTTGTCACTGCCAGGAGAGATCCTGGACTCTTCCTTGGTCTGTAATTTAGGAAGGCTCCCATCTTTTCATTCTTCGCTTACAATCTGGCTTTGTTCTGATCTTTCTGGCAATCTCACAGGGTCTGTCTGTGAGTGACACGAAGAAATAAGGCCCAGGCATTGTGTGCAGTGCAAATCCAATAAATGATGACTGGCCTGGGAACTGGGGATGCAGAACTACATATACGCAGTGACATCTCTGAGCTCTTGGATTTTCCATTATCAAGACGGTGCCTATATAAAAATTCCTTAAATGTCAGTTATGGGTCTCCCTTTTGCAGCACTGAGTACCCAAGGTAGACACACACAGAACTCGGATGGGCCAAGATTGCCCGTGAGACTCTCAACCCTTCTTTTTGCTAACCTTTTCCCATATAACAAGCCTGTAACTGTTGGGCTGGGGCTCTGTTGTTTTCATCTGGTTTTGGGGGATATTTTTTACCATTTATTTCCCCAGTGTTTTGGTAGCTTTTATGTTCCCCACCTCTTTTCCAAGATCCACCAACTTATTCATCTCCAATGTGTGTTCAGTTCATCCCTATCTTCCATAAAGATTAAACTTGATGAGGTAAGGAAATAAACCTATTCCAAGTCTTTAGATAGTTAAATTCAAGCAAGGAATCAAGGATGAATTGCCAATACACTTCCCCAAATGTACCTGAGAACAGTAGTTTTCCAACTTTTCTTTTTAACCTAGACCCACTGTATAAATCCATTTTGCACTGTGATGCATCCATGCATCCATATATGCAAATGAAACAAAAACAAGGAACTCATAGAACAATATCATAGAAGGCACACGCTAATGTCTTCTATTACACTTTTTCCTCCAATGCTGATAATTCTCCATCATTTTATTAATTACCCACTAGAGGGTCACAACCATCATCTGAAAGAACACTACCACAGAGGACACATCAGCAGCACTCTGTCCTCACCCACAGCTGTGAGTGCACCCTACTAGGAATTGTGCCACAGCCATGCCTAAACATACCACAGGAGATTTGAGGGATTGACAGCACACTGAGTCCCTTACCTCCCACCTCAGTAAAACAGCCTTCTCCTGCATTCTCAGGAACAATGTGATCACACCTTATGTACTATTGTGTACTCCTCTGTCCTGCTCTCAGAAATATGCATAATAAGTAAAACGAATAGCACAAATGCCATTTTGTTAAATATGTCTATTACACAGATGCTATGCTTCAGTGCTAATGGAGTTTTTTGGTCCTTTTGAGTTCCTGATGTTGCAAGCTATGGTGATTTATGGAAGGCCAAAGTGCTTTGCTATAACAAAGGTCTGTCGTATTAAAACACCCACCAGCTTCCTGCCCATTTTGTACCACGACTCATATTAATTTTCCTGTGACTCAGCCCCTACATTCAATCCATCACAAGTCTTATTGACTCTGTCTCCAAAACACATCCTGTGTGTGTGTGTGTTAACATGGCATATCTCCTAAGCCCTCATCCTATTTCAAGCTGTCACCATCTCTTTCCCAGGATTCTGTAATGACCTCCTAATTGGTTTCCCTGACTTCAGTCTTGCCCTCCCACAATCCATTGTTCATCCCATAGTCAAATGGTGAATTTCTAATGTAAATTAGACAAGGTCATAGCCCTGCTTAAAGAAAAAATATAGAGAGATGTGGCATATGTGTGTATAATTGTGTGTGTATGTTTATGTGTGTGAAAACATTTCTTTCTCTCAAGTAGCATGGTTTCTTTCAGAGAGGAACTTCACCTAAATGTGCAGCTCTCTCAGATGTTAAGATCTGCAGTTGCAGCTGTGTACAGCTCTGTGTGCATGCAAAATAAGGGTGGGAAGAAAATGAAAACCAATCATTTGGTTGTTCAACTGAAACACTCTCTCTCTCTCCCTCTCTCACACACTCACACATACTCTCTCTAATCAGTGGCTTCCAAATCTTAAGTCTTGCCCTGATCTGGCCCAATTTCCTTTCAGCGCCCAAGCCTCAGGTACTACCTGCCCTCTCCTCCCTATGCTCCAGCTGTGCTCTATGCCATTTCATCCTCCAAACATGTTGAGCTTTCTCCAGCTGAGGGTTTCCTCTGCATGACCAGTACCTTTCCATTCCTCAGCTCAAAGGCACTTTGAAGAAGGGTTCCCTAAAGTAGCATTTCCATACACATAAGATATTCCGTGTCATTTTCTTCACAATGTGAACCTACGTTGTTTATTTGTTTATTCCTTTATTGGCTTATTGTATTCCCTCCACCAGCATGCAAAATCTTAGAAGGCATGTTCTCCATTGAATTCTAGTACTTAGAGTAGTGGTAGTTACAGAGCAGCCCTTCAATAAACAAGAAAATTAAGGCATGTTTCAATATATGTGTTATGTTAAAATGAAGGAGAATAGCACTTAAGCATTATTCTATATTAATAAAATAACAAAAACTTATTGTGCTCTGTACATTTCACAACTAAAAGTTATTTTCAGAACATACAAAAATTCAGCTTACCAATTCGTTGATTATTCACAAATGTTGACTCTTCAAATAATTCTGCTAATTCACAGGGATGAGAGAAAATTATTTATGCATGTGTGTGGTAAAACTTAACACTGATTTAGGATTTCCAGTCTCCCCACACTGAGGTTCATAGACAGCAACAGAAAACAAAGTATTTTATATGACCTGTCAATATTCTTTATAGCATTTTTTTAGTGAGCAATATACATATCAGTTAGATACAAAAGATTGTCAACCCAGAGTCTAGCTGAATATTGACTCCTTTTTTTGTGACAGAAATATTTATTGAGAAATTTTCAAGGAAATACTATAGCATCGCTGGGTTAACAGATACCAACTGCAGCCAGGATCCAAAATTTTTAGGCTCATTTCAGAACTGTGGAACTCCTGAGAATTCTCTAAATGCTTAAGCAAAACACTATGCTGCCTGGATATCTGCAACTATTCAAAAGCATTCTTTCTGGTTCAAGATGAGCTTTCCAATAGAAGGTGGACTTCACTTGGTTAGGAAAGCAAGTCCAATACACACTCCATGTAAACTATGCTGAAGGCTAAACCAACTTATTTCTGTCCTTCATCAGTTTATTATTTTTCTATAGTTACATTCTGGTTCCAAATAGGAAAAGGAGTATGTCAAGGCTGTATATTGTCACCCTGCTTACTTAACTTATATGCAGAGTACATCATGTGAAACGCCGGGTCGGAAGAAGCACAAGCTGGAATCAAGATTGCTGGCAGAAATATCAATAACCTCAAATATGCAGATGACACCACCCTTATGACAGAAAGTGAAGAGGAACTAAAGAGCCTCTTGATAAAAGTGAAAGAGGAGAGTGAAAAAGTTGGCTTAAAACT
>NW_011494870.1:3167567-3167737 GCF_000754665.1 Bison bison bison | reverse complement strand
GAAAATGAAGATCATGGCATCTGGTCCCATCACTTCATGGGAAATAGATGGGGAAACAGTGGAAACAGTGTCAGATTTTATTTTGGGGGGCCTCAAAATCACTGCAGATGGTGACTGCAGCCATGAAATTAAAAGACGCTTACTCCTTGGAAGGAAAGTTATGACCAACC
>NW_011494870.1:3155069-3167467 GCF_000754665.1 Bison bison bison | reverse complement strand
GACTCACTGGAAAAGACTCTGATGCTGGGAGGGATTGGGGGCAGGAGGAAAACGGGACGACAGAGGACGAGATGGCTGGATGGCATCACCGACTCAATGGACGTGAGTTTGAGTGAACTCGGAGTTGGTGATGGACAGGGAGGCCTGGCATGCTGCAATTCACGGGGTCACAAACAGTCAGACATGACTGAGCGACTGAACTGAACTGAACATTCCTGAATACATTAAAATACTTGACCCCTTCAAGTCAAATAGGCAAAACACCTGTGTCTCTTAGTAAATATACAGTCATACTTTCTCATCACATTACTGTTGATTAGGACAAGAAGTGTTGCCATTTTTATAATGTCTTTGCCTCCCAACATTAACAGGATCAGCAGCTGACTTCGAATGAACACTTACTAAATGCTAGTCACACATCAATTTTTATTTCATTTAATATCCCCTCAAAACTTCTGAAAACAGCTACCATTATTATCTCCGTGTTGTAGATGAGAAAAATGAGGCTCAGAGAAATTAACTAGATTTCCAAGGTCACATGGTGAAGACTCGAGCCCAGTTATGTGAATCCTGCCCTGGGCTCCTGGCCAATCCATTCTCATATTTCCACTGATAGAATCCGTGGAGGTTTATCTCTGTTCCCCAGGAGAAGCTCCTTCTTGTCACTAGTCTTCCCACTTCCTAGCTACTATACTCACAAAACAGAAGAGTCATACTTTAACTCATTGTGACATATTCAAAACTAGAGAGACAAACATATTCATTTCCTCATTGTGTCCACTCACAGGGTACTTTCTCCCAGCTTCCCAATAAGCAGAAGACAAGGGAAACTTCTGCTCTAAACCTCAGTTTCTCTCTTCCTTTCTTACTCTTCTTCAGCAGGTTGGAAGAGATAGGAATGAAAATCACTTTCCTAAACCCTGAAAAGGAAAAGTGACTCAGGGAGTAGCCACTCTGCACTTTCACCACTGCTTTCCCATCACTTGTGTAAGACTGTGTTGTCTCCCAGGAAGTAGGGGCACAGAATGAGGCTTAAGTGAGAAATCGTCACAGTCTTTTTCAGTCTCACAGCTCAAGACAACTCCAAGGTCAATTTTATTCTAGTGTTAACTAAATAACTACTTGGAACAAGCAGAGGAGAGAGGAACAATCCATTTTCTTCCATGCGGATAAGCAAGCACGAAGGTTCATGACTGATTTAACATTTTGTATTTCGGTGCTGCTCTCAGCATAAAGGTGATGAACAGACTGCAAATTTATGTGAGGACGTAAATAGAGATGGCATTTTAAGGTGTGATGAGCAAAAAACCTTCAGCCTGTGACCAAAGTCATTTTTTAAATAAAATATTGACTATAATTCTTTACTAAAATAAGTAAAAATGCATTTGAAGAGAAAAGAAACCAAGCTTTGTCCAGCTTAAGCCATCCGGTTCCCCCAAGTATATTCTCCCCACAAAGAAGTGTTTATCACAGGCTTGCACACAGTTTGGAAACATATTAAGAATTCTATTTGTTTCTCCTCTATTATCCTATTCCTTTTACATATACTTTTTTTTTAGTTATATACTTTTAGAGTCTATAATTAGTGAACTGTTTCTCAAAAACACAAAGCCAATTCTAAGTAAACTTAATTTGTTATAGTTTCAAAGTTTCCAACAATATAAAAACAAACCAATAACATAAAGTAAAACACTATAGGGAAGATTACCTAACAAATCAAATGGTTCAGGTAAATCAGGCTACTGTGAGTTTAGGTGGGCAGACATCCATCACACACCCATACACACATACATGCATGCATATGTCATATGTGTATGCACATACGTAGGTATCTTTTCTTAATGTCATATCATCTGCACACACATACATATACATGCACATGTGTCATATATGTATATGACTATATATAAAGATATTTTGCATATATATTTTTTAATGTCATATCATCTATTGCACTATGTTTTAAGATGGCAATAAATTCAAGTTGGAGGAAGAAGTTTTCCATAGACGTCCCTGAGGACAGCTGATTATAGGTCTGACCTTTTGAGATTCTGTGTATTTCCCACTTAATCAGCGCTGGAATGAGCTTCTGCTAAGTGGGACCTATAGGATTCCTATGGGAAAAGTGAAGCCATTTAAAAAATAATGAGCCTCTCTTCCACCCCCTCTGCCTTTCCATTTTGAGCTCTATTAGGCCATGATGACAGTCTTCATCTGGGCTACACAAAAGCATAGCATAAGCATATACTGTTTGCAGTATACAGGGGAACAGTGGGCTAGGAAAGGTTTGGGGAGCTCAGAATATAAATGACACTTTGCAATGGGATAAAAATAATGCTTTACTTGTCCTTTTATAGATAGCAAAAGAAAGTGTTTGGTTCCAAAGAAGTCCTATGGGGCTTTTAAGCTCCCAGTGTTTCAGATTTTGACAGTGTAATTGGTTCCCTGTTGCCTGGGCAAGCATGCAGAATTGGAACCATCTCCATTTTGTCTGGTTACAGTAAGACATTTGATAGTTTAGACACAATCTCACAACTACTCTTGCTTGGTCACCAGTTTATTTCTCAAAACCCATGACATGAGTGTGTGTGTAGATGTGTGTGTATGTGTGTGTGCGTGTGTTACATGCCCCAACTCTATCCCCTAATACCCCTAACGTCTTTCCCCAACCTTCTGTGAAACTGAACAGCATAACAGATGTAATTAGACCTTCAGTAATAGGACCGAATGGAGCAAGCGAAGAGACTCCTTCTAGGGAAGCAATCAGTGCATTAGGTCCCCAGGACTGAAACCACTTTTAACAAGGTTTGGGGCTTAGGGAATGTCAGTCTAGGCATCTACTGCTTCCCTAAGAGGATGCTCTACCCTGAATGCAAATCTTCATTTACCATTTCCAGAAAAGGGAGGAAAAGAATATTAGGTACGTTCTTACACACATAATGAAGCAAGCTGGAGTTGTGAATATTTTTTAACAGCAGTAAATCAAATGTTCACATGTGCTCTGAAGTATACATGCATATTTCTTCAGTATTTTAAAAGCATTCCTGATGTTTTCATCACCAACTGTTAAAAGAAGATAATACCAAATTGTATTAAACAAAGTCAGCCTTTATGCTTTCAGGAGCAGGCTGAACTCCTACAAGGGTGGAAGATTTAGTCAAACAATATTCTTGAGACATACTTTTAAATAGTCAGTTTCAATAACCACATATGGGTCTGTAGACTGAATACAACATATTTGGTATTATTATTCCATTCCATGTGCACTTTAGTAAACTCTGTGGCTCAGAGGTTAAAGCATCTGCCTCTGATGCGGGAGACCTGGGTTCAATCCCTAGGTCGGGAAGATCCCCTAGAGAAGGAAATGGCAACCTACTCCAGTATTCTTGCCTGGAGAATCCCATGGATAGAGGAGCCTGGTGGGCTACAGTCCATGGGGTCACAAAGAGTGAGACACAACTGAGCGACTTAACTTTCACTTTCACTTTTTTTCTTATGAAGAAAAAATGTGCGTTCTATTCACAGCATATAATGTACCTTCACAATGGCTCAAACTTTATCCTAGTCTAAAGGATAAAGTTCTTCATAACTGGTGATAAATCTTAAATTTTCTCATATAAAATATATTCTGTAAGATCTACATTGACCAATAGAAAAAAACTGCAATTATAATATTTAAAACTTCTAATTAGTGGATTGGGTTAGATCTGGATGTATTTTGGCTAGCTTTTTTGTTGAAAATTTCAAGACATACAGTTAAAACTAGCAAAAGTTATTTGAACAACATGAATGAACCTTGTAAACATTACCCCCTCAAGCCAGGCATAAAGGACCACGCAATATATGATTCCATGTATATGAAATGTCCAGTTTAGGCAAATCTACAGAGACAGAAGGTAGGTTAATAGTTGCCTTGGTTATGAGAGGACTGAAGGGTGATGGCTATACAGAGTTTCTTTTTGCTGTAGTGAAAATATTCTAGAATTGATTGTATTGATGGTTGCACAATCTGAATATAATAAAAAGCACTGAATTATACATTTTTAATTAGTGAATTATATAGTAAGTGAATTGTATTTTAATAAAACTGTTACCAAAAAGTTACTTGAGTGACTAAAAGGGTCCTGGAAGAACAGAATTTAATATTATAATCCTTGGCTTAATTCTTTTAGTCCATGTCTCTTCTTTTCCACTGAACTCATCCAAGTTATAATGCATTTTTTTCATTAGTGACATGAATTTAACTATGATACATTATCAGGACTGATTTTAAGTGTTTTTTCTTATTGCTTTTACAAGTATGTAATAGAGATCATGTTACACTATAAATTCTGGGAAGACAATGCAAAATGTAGAGAATGAGAAAGGTGATGATAAAGATACTGAGAAGAAAGCATGAAGTTTGCATATAATGTTAAGAAAAATTCAAGATAATTTAGGAGGCATATTTAGGTCAGTTTGTAGGGAGTAGAAAGACTCCTGGATGCTGTACTATCTAAGCAAAATTTCAAAGGATAAAACATAAACCAGCCAAATAAAGATTGGCAAGAAAAGTATTCAGGCAATGGGATTAGCAGATAAGACTGAAGACAATACAGAGACTGGTTTTGTTGGACCCCTGGGAAGTTCAGACTAACTCCAGCCAGAAAGCAAAAAAGCAATCAGAAAAAAGAACTGAAAGATATAATCATCTATCGCTAAACGATTAAAGTTCTCTTAAGTTCTTTCTTATAAAGAATAGAGCTACCATATGACCCTGTAATCCCACTCCCGGGCATATATCCAGAGGAAAATATGGTCTGAAAGGATACCTGCACCCCAACATTCATTGCAGCACTGTTTACAATAGCCAAGACATGGAAGCAACATAAATGTCCATTGACAGAGGAATGCATACATAAGATGAGGTACATATATACAGTAGAATACTATTTGCCCATTAAAAAGAATAAAATAATGCCATTTGCTGCAACATGGATGGATTTATCAAATATGAATGGATGGAGAGATTGTCATACTGAGTGAAGTGAGTCAGACAGAGGAGAAATATCATATGACATTCCTTATATGTAAAATCTTAAAAAATATATATGATACAAATGAACTTATTTACAAAACAAAAACAGACTTACAGACTGAATTTATGGTTGCCATGGATACAGGGGGAGAAGAATAGGGGAAAGGAATAGTTAGGGAGTTTGGGATGGACACATACACACTGCTATATTTTAAATGGATAATCAACATGGTCCTACTGCATAACACAGGAAACTCTGCTCAATGTTATGTGACCATCTGGATTCAAGGAGGGTATGAGGGAGAATGGATACAAGTACATATATGGCTGAGTCCTTTTGCTGTCCACCTAAAACTATCACAACATTGTTAGCTGACTATGTTTCAGTGTAAAACAAAAAGTTAGAGAAAGAAAAAACAAGTTTGGAAATAGAAATTCGAAGAAGGGTTTTAAGCAGTATAATGACAAGATACATTTTGTATCAAAGAAAGCTCTCTATCAATATTTTGAAGACTGCATGATAGAAGACCAACAAGAACAGCTGGAAAGTTACTGCAAAATCCAGGTAGAGATGATCTCTGCCAGAAAATATCAATAACATTAAAAAGCAAATAAAACTGAAAGCAGTTTAAAACACTGAATCCTTGCACTGAATGAATGAAGAGTGGATATGAAGAAAGAGGAAGATACAAGAACAATCCCCATATATCTGGCTTATGTTTTTAGATTATCTTTAAAAATAGACTGCTTTTTAAAGAACAGTGTTAGATCTACAGAAAAATTGAAGAGAAAGTCCCGATATGTCCAAGGTCTAAATGTCCTCTATTATAAATAAATTGTGTTAGCATGGTACATTTGTTAAATACCAATGAACAATACTGACACATTATTTCAGTACTTAAAGTACATAATTTACATTAAGATATTCTCTTGTACAGTTCTATAGGTTTTGACAAATACATAATGTCATTTATTCACTACTGTGGTTTCATTCCTAACATTTCCACTACTGAACAAATCTCTCTGGCCTCTCCACTCTGTTCCATTGGCCTATTTGTCTGTTCCTTCATTAATACCACGCTGTATTGATTACTGTAGCTGCACAATAAGCCCTGAAACTGGGTAATATCAGTCTTCTGACTTCTGGCTTTGTGTTGGATATTCTGAGTCCTTTGGCTTTCCACAAACTTGTGTCATTTTGTTAATATCCATCAAATAACCTACTAAAATTTTGAGTGGGATTGTATTGAATCTATAGATCAAATTGGGAAGAACTGACATTTAAACAGTATTAGTTTTCCTATTCATAAACACAGAATATCTCTCTATGTATTTAAATCTTCTTTGAGTTCTTTCCTTGGAGTTCTGTAGGTTTATTATTATAGATCCTATGCATATTTTGTTAGCTTTGTATCTATTTAATTATTTTTGCTTTTAATGTAAATGCATTGCATTAAAAATTTTCAAACTCTAATCATTTATTGTTGTGTATGTGCAATTGACTTTTCTATCCTAACCATGTATCATCCAAACTTGTTATAAATGCTTAGTAGTTCTGGAGGCTTTTTTGTTGATTCTTTGGGAATTCTACATAGATAATCCTGTCATTTGTGAAAAAAGACCATTTTATTTGTTCCTTTTCAATCTATGTGTTTATTTCCTTTTCTTATCTAATTGCATTAGCTAAGACTTCTAATAGGGTGCTGAACGGGAGAGTCAAGAAGGAACTTCTCGCATCAGTTTAGATCTTCAGGGAAAAGCATCTGGTTTTTCACCATTAAGTATGTTGTTAGATGCAGGTTTTTTGTATGTTTTCTTTATTAAGTTGAGGAAACTCCCCTCTATTCAAAGTTTTTTGAAACTTTATCATCTACTGATGAGGTAAACGATGTTTCTTATTTAACTTGTTGTTGTGATGAATTAAATTACTTATTTTTCAAACGTTGAGTCAGCCTGGTAAACTAAGTATAAATTCCTCTTGGTTATGGCATAAAATTATTTTGCGTATTACTGGATTTACATTCTTAATCTTTTGTTGAGGTGTTGAGGTTTTTGTATTCATAAGCATGAAAGTTATTAGTCTGTAGTTTTCCTTCCTTTCAATGTCTTTATCGAGTTTTGTTACCCTCACTTTTTAAGATAGACATGAGTATAGTTGGAAACAGATGCAAAAAAGACATATGTGTGTTTGCATGCAGCTTCTCAATGATGTTCTCTATTCTCTTTCCTCACAGTTTGAACTGGCTGCAACTGAATTATCTTTGCTAACTTCCCAGTCTCTCTTTGTCTGAAATTAGAAGGTTATAAAGTTAGACCTACTGAGACCTTAGTCTCACAAAATCTAACACTAGTGATAGGGGAAATCTTCTGAAAGATTCCCTTTTCCTAAAACAAATGTGAGAAAACAGACACATCTTTCCTATTCTAGTCCTCCCACAGACATTCATTATTATGCACACAATTCTTTGCACAAACATATTTGGCTGTCTAAGAAATGGAACTGTTTCTGCTCACATGCCAACTTTTTTGAGATTGACGAACTTACCAAGAAAACTTGATACTGCATATCTCCTGAATTCTCCTTTTCTGTGACTCCTTTATTTCTAGCTAGAAGGCTAACTCTACATTTGTTAAAGGTATAGAAAAATGATATTGAATCATTAAAAGACAAATAAAGTGTCTTGGCTGACATCTTTATCTCTTTACTTTATATGTACATGAATAATTTCAGATGGCTGGAGAATTTTGGTTCTCAAATTGCCTCAAACTAGTCATCTTAGTTTAGTAGAATGTTGATGCCAAGGAATAGAAACTACAAAATATTAAGTATACAATAAAGAATGTGAACTGTTCTACCTCTAAGAATGAAACATAGTGGTTCCAAACCACATGCAGTAGGAAAACATAAGTGAATACCATTAGATCACCATTTGGTCAACATCATCACAGATTGCTGGGGAAACGGACAATTCAGAGCACAAGTTTTATATTTGGAAGCTCTTTTTAATCAGGTTTTAAGAAATAGTAGTTCAGTTCACCAGTTCAGTCACTCAGTTGTGTCCAACTCTTTGCAACCCCATGAACTGCAGCACGCCAGGCCTCCTTGTCCATCACCAACTCCCAGAGTCCACCCAAACCCATGTGCATCAAGTCAGTGATGCCATCCAACCATCTCATCCTCTGTCATCCCCTTCTCCTCCTGCCCTCAATCTTTCCCAGCATCAGGGCCTTTTCAAATGAGTCATCTCTTCGCATCAGGTGGCCAAAGTATTGGAGTTTCAGCTTCAACATCAGTCCTTCCAATGAACACCCAGGACTGATCTCCTTTGGGATGGACTGGTTGGATCTCCTTGCGGTCCAAGGGACTCTCAAGAGTCTTCTCCAACACCACAGTTCAAAGGCATCAACTCTTCTGGCCCTCAGCTTTCTTTATAATCCAACTCTCACATCCATACATGACCACTGGAAAAACGATAGCCTTGATTAGATAGACCTTTGTTGGCAAAGTGATGTCTCTGCTTTTGAATAAGCTGTTCAGGTTGGTCATAACTTTCCTTCCAAGGAGTAAGCATCTTTTAATTTCATGGCTGCAGTCACCATCTGCAGTGATTTTGGAGCCCAGAAAAATAAATTCAGCCACTCTTTTCCACTATTTCCCCATCTATTTCCCATGAAGTGATGGGGTGATCTTAGTTTTCTGAATATTGAGCTTTAAGCCAACTTTTTCACTCTCCTCTCACTTTCATCAAGAAGCTCTTTAGTTCTTCTTCACGTTCTGCCATAAGGGTGGTGCCCTCTGCATATCTGAAGTTATTGATATTTCTCCCGGCAATCTTGATTCTGGCTTGTACTTCCTCCAGCCCAGCATTTCTCATGATGTACTCTGCATATAAGTTAAATAAGCAGGGTTACAATATGCAGCCTTGACATGCTCCTTTTCCTATTTGGAACCAGTCTGTTGTTCCATGTCCAGTTCTAACTGTTGCTTTCTGACCTGCATACAGGTTTCTCAAGAGGCAGGTCAGGTGGTCTGGTATACCCATCTCTTTCAGAATTTTCCACAGTTTATTGTGGAAACGGTAGAGTCCCACAGAAATAAATCAAATCCAACACACACACAAATCAATCATAACTCATAAAACATGCATAATAATGAAAAGAAAACAACATTCACTGGAAATAAAACATAAAAGAGTCAAACAAACCTTTTATAAAAACAGATGATTAGTACTAACATCTCAACTTAAATCACATGAAAACTTAACAGTGATGTTTCTTTTATGCCCATTATGTGCACTGTCATTGTATTTGGTTATTGTTCATGTAGTCTGGAAAGATTTCAATCATGACCAATTGTTACAGCCTCCAAAATGTGAATAGGTAAATACAGTAAGAAGAGAAATAATCTCAGTGCTTTTCCCAGAGAGTCTTAAGAGTAGAAGAGCCCATCAAGAGGTTTAGGAAGCCTAGACAAACAGAAGTGGGACAATAATAGCTCCATGTATTATCTATTACATTTTTTTTAAAGGATTTTCCCCCTTTCTACTTTGATCTCTCTCATTTTTAATAACCTCTTAGGATTTCATCAGTTAAAATCCATTTATTTTTCTTTTCACATGCACTGGCTCATGGTTTATTGTTGCAGCACTGATTTATAATCTCAAACTGCTATGACTGAGGATATTAACAGATATAGAAAACAGCCTGTCTTGTTTCTAAAAGTATATGAAAATTTCCTTTTATATGAACTTAAGAAAAACAATACTGTCTGTTAATAAACCGTCATACTGATTTCTTCTAAGAAACATAATATTGTGCTCCAACATCCATAGCCACAATATCAACTGAGGGGAATCCAAGCAATCCAATTCAGGGACTGGGATAATGAGTCAGGTGCCAGTTCCAGCTTGGACTAGAGAAATGCTTTTGTCCAGCATGCACATGGATTCAAGGTTCCTCCACTGTGTATCATGTGAGTTTGACACTGAAAGGGTTGCTATGAAAAGGCATGGTTTGGGGAGATCCCATGTATTTACTCCAACTTGAAAATACCAGTCTTATTACTAAAGTTCATCTTACCAGAGTATTTAGATGATAACATAAATTCTTTGACAAGTCACCTTTTCTGCTCTGGCTTTATCTATGTAGATAGGAAAATAAATACCTTTACAGTTTAAGTCTCTATTATGCTAGAAAATAGTTGAATATCAGCTCCTTACCAGAACTCTCAACTAGACAGAGCCATTCACAGAATATACTCTACTTCTAAACTGAAATGAAATTCTGGTGAGATATTCATGGTCTTCTCTCAACAAGGGACCAAGGAAATTCAGAAAAAAAGAGTCATTAAGAATATTTTCTCATGGAGTTGTGTTACCTAGAGTCATAAATTCCAAACTCAGGGCATATTATTTAGAGGGTCTTGATACTATTTTGTTTGTATGTCAGATATATATTTTTTTAACCAGAGATTTAGGAAATATATTTGACTTAAAAAATATGTTTGACTTCTGCTTCCCTCTTAAAATGCCAAAGAGAAACATTTTCCCTCTTACAATAAAAAGTTTAATAATTTGAAAAATTATAACTCCTACTGAAACCATGAGAAAACTGGGGTTGTAAGGCAACCAATCAAGTGAAACTCAAGGGAAGACACGAGTCTGCATGGTAAGATGAGAAGTGGGTAACTGTTTGGCTGGGGCGGATGTCAGATATTGGATCCCATGTGCAGTACTACCAGAGGAGAAATGAGCAGGAAGAGAGACCCTCTCTAAGAGACAAGGGAAAACCTAAATTTGAGGGGGAAACATTGAAAAAAAAATTCTGGCAAACCAGCCCGCATCTTACAGATAACACTGTACTGCTGCTGCTGCTAAGTCGCTTCAGTCGTGTCCGACTCTGTTCGACCCCATAGATGGCAGCCCACCAGGCTCCCCCACCCCTGGGATTCTCCAGGCAAGAACATTGGAGTGGGTTGCCATTTCCTTCTCCAATGCATGAAAGTGAAAAGTGAAAGTGAAGTCGCTCAGTTGTGCCCAACTCTTAGCGACCCCATGGACTACAGCCTACCAGGCTCCTCTGTCCATGGATTTTCCAGGCAAGAGTACTGGAGTGGGGTGCCATTGCCTTCTCCAACACTGTACTAGAGTAATTTTAAAACTAGGATGCACTAGGGTAACTATAACAACAAAATCCAAAACTAACTTAACTCCTGACAAGATTAACTAAATGTATATAATGAAAGTCTGACCCCAAAAAAAGATATGCCATTAGTATGAGGTAATACTAATTACCTCAGTCTCTACTGTCTTATAACAAATGTTCACCAACTATAAGATATGCAAAGAATTCAGACCAATAAAAAACAACATCATGTGAAGTGATAAAGCAATACACACAACTAGACTCAGATATGATCCCAATATTTGAGTATCAGACAAGGAATTAAAAATAGCAATGATTAATATGTTAAAAGATCTAGCTGAAAATGGACAACATACATGAACAAGTGGGGAATTTCAGCAGAAAGATGAAATATATGATAGAATGAAATGTAAATAATCAAAAAGAAACATTTACTAACAAAGATGAAGAATCAAATCAATAGACTCATCAGTAGGTTTCACAAAGGTAAGGAAATAATTACCTTGAAGATACTTCAATAGAAATTATCTATTTCTAGATTTTTTTTTTTCCCCCTCATTTAAGTTTTCTTCAGAGTACCTACTTCTCTCCCTTCTTGGTCTGTCAATGTACAGCAGAATGTTTTTCCTCTTAAGTGAAAGGATCGCAGGTTGTCCCATTAGCACAAGGAATGGGAGGTTTCTTAACTCCCGGGACCCAGAAGAGTGAGAAATTGGGCTCTTCAACAGGAGACTGACCTGATATTTTGAGCAATCACAGATTGAGACATTATTGGCCCAGTAAACTCCTTGCCTAATGTTTTTCCAAGATCCGGTTTGAATGTTTCTTAATTAAAGTTTATCTTATATGGGTGTTTTATTTTGAAAGGTATTATATAGTTTGTATATTTAACAGTAAGGGGGAAAATGTAACCAAAATTAGTATTCTTTCTCTATACATATTGGTACTTGAAGACTCCTTTCAGAAGAAACCCCAGCCTTTTCCTGAGTTCAGTCCTTGTTTTAACTTAAGTGATCTTTTTAATTCTGAAGCTGTGTTCTTTTTGAATACCATGCATGGGGGTTAAAGCTGATGTTAAAACAGTTTGCAATAAAAAAAAAAAGAATCAGCTTAAGTCATTTAATCATTTCAAGTGCATTCTGCATCCTATAAACATAAGTCTGAGAAATTTAAGAGAATTGTGTTTCATTAAGTTTTGCATATCTTTTGTTATGCCATGTAAATTCCCTTTTTCATA
>NW_011494870.1:3112517-3154969 GCF_000754665.1 Bison bison bison | reverse complement strand
TGTTTGGGTTTGTTCATTCCTGTGAATGATGGTACAGTTAGGTGAGATTTTCTGTTATGGTACCCAAACTCACCATTTGGTCCTCTTAATCTTTGAGGGTTTCAATAAAAATTGTTCACTCAAAAAAAAAAAAAAGAAATTATCCACACAGAAACAAAGAATAAAACATTAGAAAAAAAGGAGCATCCAAGAGCTGTGGGAAATACCAAAATTGTAAAAGACAACAGAGATAATGGAGAAGAAATATTTGAAGGGATAATAGTATAATTGAGAATTTTCCAAAATTATCAAGATAATAACCATAATTCCCAGATCTCAGAAAACATCAAGCAAAATAATTACCAACATACAAACACTCACACACACATACCCCATTATAATACCAGACAAAGTAGACTTAAGAACAAGAAATATTAGATAATGATAAAAAGTTCAATTCACCAAGAAGAAAGTGCACAATTCTAAATGTATAAATACCTAATACCAGAACTTTAAAATGCAGAGAAAAAAATTTCTAAAATATAAAAAGGGAAGAGAAAGCCACAATTATTGTTTAAGACTTCAACACTCTTCTTAGTAATCAATGAAACAAATACACAGAAAATCAACAAAGATGCAGAGGATCTGAATAATATATCACCAATTTGTCTTAAATGCATTTATACAAAATTTCACCTAACAATAGTACATAACACGTTGCACAACACATTCTTTTCCAGTGGATATTCACCAAGAGACCATATTCTAGACTATAAAATACACCTGAGTAAACTTAACATAACTGAAACCATACAAAGTTTATATTGTGATTCATTCACCAATGAATGTCTCTTTGGCTATCTGCTAGGTTTCTGATATACCTTGATGATGACACTAATATTCAGTTAGTTCAGTCACTCAGTCGTGTCCGACTCTTTGCGACCCCATGAATCGTGGCACGCCAGGCCTCCCTGTCCATCACCAACTCCAAGAGTTCACTCAAACTCATGTCCATCGAATCAGTGATGCCATCCAGGCATCTCATCCTCTGTCGTCCCCTTCTCTTCCTGCCCCCAATCCCTCCCAGCATCAGAGTCTTTTCCAATGAGTCAACTCTTCGTATGAGGTGGCCAAAGTACTGGAGTTTCACCTTCAGCATCAGTCCTTCCAATGAACACCCAGGACCGATTTCCTTTAGAATGGACTGGTTGGATCTCTTTGCAGTCCAAGGGACTCTCAAGAGTCTTCTCCAACACCACAATTCAAAAGCATCAATTCTTTGGCGCTCAGCCTTCTTCACAGTCCAACTCTCACATCCATACATGACCAATGGGAAAAAAACCATAGCCTTGACTAGACGGACCTTTGTTGGCAAAGTAATGTCTCTGCTTTTGAATATGCTATCTAGGTTGGTCATAACTTTCCTTCCAAGGAGTAAGCGTCTTTTAATTACATGGCTGCAATCACCATCTGCAGTGATTTTGGAGCCCAAAAGAATGAGGTCTGACACTGTTTCCACTGTTTCCCCATCTATTTCCCATGAAGTGATGGGACCAGATGCCATGATCTTAGTTTTCTGAATGTTGAGCTTTAAGCCAACCTTTTCACGCTCCTCTTTCACTTTCATCAAGAGGCTTTTGAGTTCCTCTTCACTTTCTGCCATAAGGCTGGTGTCATCTGCATATCTGAGGTTATTGGTATTTTTCCCGGCAATCTTGATTCCTACTTCTGTTTTTTTCCAGCCCAGCGTTTCTCCTGAGGTATTCTGTATATAAGTTAAATAAGCAAGGTGACAATATACAGCCTTGACATACTTCTTTTCCTATTGGAACCAGTCTGTTGTTCCATGTCCAGTTCTAACTTGCTTCCTGACCTGTATATAGGTTTCTCAAGAGGAAGGTCAGGTGGTCTGATATTCCCATCTCTTTCAGAATTTTCCAGTTTGTTGTGATCCATAGTCAAAGGCTTTGGCATAGTCAATAAAGAAGAAATAGAGGTTTTTCTGGAACTCTCTTGCTTTTTCCATGATTCAGCAGATGTTGGCAATTTGATCTCTGGTTCCTCTGCCTTTTCTAAAACCAGATTGAACATCTGGAATTCACCGTTCACGTATTGCTGAAGCCTGGCTTGGAGAATTTTGAACATTACTTTACTAGCATGTGAGATGAGTGCAATTGTGCAGTAATTTAAGCATTCTTTGGCATTGCCTTTCTTTGGGATTGGAATGAAAACTGAATTTTTCTGGTCCTGTGGCCACTGCTGAGTTTTCCAAATTTGCTGGCATAGTGAGTGCAGTACTTTCACAGCATCATCTTTCAGGATTTGAAATAGCTCAACTGGAATTCCATCACCTCCACTAGCTTTGTTTGTAGTGATGCTTTCTAAGGCCCACTTGACTTCACATTCCAGGATATCTGGCTCTAGGTGAGTGGTCACACCATCATGATTATCTTGGTCGTGAACATCTTTTTTGTACAGTTCTTCTGTGTATTCTTGCCACCTCTTCCTAATATCTTCTGCTTCTGTTAGGTCCATACCATTTCTGTCCTTCATCGAGCTCATCTTTGCATGAAATGTTCCCTTGGTATCTCTAATTTTCTTGAAGAGATCTCTAGTCTTTCCCATTCTGTGTTTTCCTCTATTTCTTTGCATTGAGCACTGAGGAAGGCTTTCTTATCTCTCCTTGCTATTCTTTGGAACTCTGCATTCAAATGCTTATATCTTTCCTTTTCTCCTTTGCTTTTTGCTTCTCTTCTTTTCACAGCTATTTGTAAGGCCTCCTCAGACAGCCATTTTACTTTTTTGCATTTCTTTTCCATGGGGATGGTCTTGATCCCTGTCTCCTGTATAATGTCATTAACCTCCGTCCATAGTTCATCAGGCACTCTATCAGATCTAGTCACTTAAATCTATTTCTCACTTCCACTGTATAATCATAAGGGGTTTGATTTAGGTCATACCTGAATGGTGTAGTGGTTTTCCCTACTTTCTTCAATTTAAGTCTGAATTTGGCAATAAGGAGGTAGGTTGGTGCAAATGGTTTTTGCATTGTTGAAATTTGCCATTGGTATTGGAATACATTCTAAATAAATATAGTTATGTCAAACATTGTTTTAATGTGCATTTATCACTATTTTTTTTTTGCTAATGACTTACTACTACATGCTGCTTGTTTTATATTTAATTTAGACTATGGAAAGCTCTTAAGAGATGGGAATACCAGACCATCTTACCTGTCTCCTGAGAAACTTGTATACGGGTTAAGAAGCTACAGTTAGAACCCTGTATGGAAGAACTGATTAGTTCAAGATTGACAAAGGAGTATGACAGAGCTGTCTGCTGTCACCCTGTCTGTTTAACCAATATGATGAGCACATCATGAGAAATGCCAGGCTGGTTAAGTTACAAGTTGGAATCAAGACAGGCAGGAGAAACATCAACAACCTCAGATATGCAGATGATGCCACTCTAATGGCAGAAACCAGAGAGGAACTAAAGAGCCTCTTGATGACAGTGAAGGAGAAGAGTAAAAGAGCCAGCTTAAAACTAAATATTAAAAAAAACTAAGATCATGATATCTGGCCCCATTACTGTATGGCAAATAGAAGGGGAAAAGGTGGAAGTAGTGACAGATTTCCTCTTCCTGGGCTCTAAAATCACTGCAGATGGTGACTGTGGCCATGAAATCAGAAGACAACCATTTCTTGGAAGGAAAGCAATAACAAACCTAGACAGTATGTTGAAAAGCAGAGACATAACTCTGCTGACATGTGTCCATATAGTCAAGGCTATGGTCTTCCCAGTGGTCACATATGGTTGTGAGAACTACATCATAAATAAGGCATAGCACTGAAGAATTGATGCCTTCAAACTGTGGTGCTGGAGAAAACTGAGAGTCCCTTCGACAACAAGGAGATCAAACCAGTCAATCTTAAGAGAAATGAATCCTAAATACTCATTGAAAGGACTGATGCTGAAGCTGAAACTCCAGTATTTTGTTCATCTGATGAGAATAGCTGATTCACTGGAAAAGTCCCTGATGCTGGGAAAGATTGAGAGCAGAAGGAGAAGAGAGCATCAGAGGCTGAGATGGCTGGATGGCATCACTGATGCAATGGATATGAACTTGAGCAAACTTTGGGAGATGGTGAGGGGCAGGGAGGCCTGGCGTGCCACAGTCCATGGGTTTGCAAAGAGTCGAACATTATTGGGCAACTGAACAACACATGGAAATGATGTTAGACAAAAAGCAAATTTGAATGACTTTCTTATTTGGGTTCAAACTGGGTCAAAAAGCAGCAGAGACAACTCACAGCATCAACAACGCATTCGGCCCAGGAACTGCTAATGAACAGACAGTGCAGTGGTGGTTCAAGAAGTTCTGCAAAAGAGATCAGTCTTAAGATAAGCAGCACAGTGGCTTGCCACCAGAAGTTAACAATGACCAACTAAAAGTATCATCAAAGCTGATTCTCTTACAACTACAAGAAGTTACCCAAGAACTCAACATCAACCATTCTACAGTCATTCGACGTCTGAAGCAAACTGAAAAGGTGAAAAAGCTTGATAAGTGGGCGCCTCATGAGCTGATCGCAAATTGAAAAGATAATCATTTTGAAGTATCACCTTCTCTTATTTTATGCAGCAACAACGAACCATTTCTCAATTGGATTATGATGTGCAATGATAAGTGGATTTTACAATGATAACCAGCAACAACCAGCTCAGTGTTTGAACAGAGAATATGCTCCAGAACACTTCCCAAAGCCAAACTTGCATCAAATAAAGGTGATGGTCACTGTTTGGTGGCCTGATCTCCTACAGCTTTCTTAGTCCCAGTGAAGCCATTACATCTGAGAAATATGCTCAGCAAATCGATGAGCTGCACGGAAAACTGCAAGGCCTGCAGCCAGCGTTGATCAACAGAAAGGGCCCATTTCTTCTCCAAGACAACATCCAACAGCATGTTGCACAACCAACACTTCAAAAGTTGAACAATTTGGACTATGAAGTTTTTCCTCATCCACCACATTCACCTGACCTCACACCAACCAACTACCACTTCTTCAAGCATCTGGACAACTTTTTGCAGGGAAAATGCTTCCACAACCAACAGGAGGCAGAAAATGTTTTCCAAGAGTCTGTCAAATCCCAAAGCATGAATTTTTATGCTACAGCAATAAACAAACTTATTTCTCACTGGCAAAAATGTATTGATTGTAATGGTTCCCATTTTGATTAATAAAGATGTGTGTGACACTACTTACAATGATTTAAAATTCATAGTCCAAAACCGTAATTATGTTTGCACTGAACTAATAATTTGCCTAAGTCACAAGCTTCAACAAAATTTCCAAGCAATAAAAGATTTAATTAATGCCAATGAGGAGCTTATTCTGGAAGTAAAAACTATAGCTTTATCACCCACAACTACTATCATGTGTATTGTTGAGTGAGGCTAAGAAAAATTAAAGTTGTGTGTATGCTCAGTTGCTCAGTCATGACTCTCTGCAACGCCATGGACTATAATCCACCAGGCTCCTCTGTCCATGGGATTTTCCAGGCAAGAATACGGGAGTGGGTTGCCACTTCCTACTCTAGGGGATCTTCCCAACCCAGGGATGGAGCCTATGTCTCTTTCATCTCCTCCAGTGGCAGGCAGATTCTTTAACACTGTGCCACCTGGGAAGCCCAAATACTGAAGTTGGTCTCTGCTAAAGCTACTGTTGAGAGATGCAGGCTTTCCCTCCATATCAGGATCCATAATGGAAACACCAAGCAATCCATGTTATGTCCATATCTGTCAGCAACCCTTTGGCTCCTCAAACTACAGCACTCACACTGCATAAATGATTGGTCTTTTGGCTTTTCACAGCCTGGCTATCGCTTTAGGTGATAGTTTGGACCTGGGATACTATAGTCCATTTACAGACCTCACATGTCAATGCAAAAACTATTGGGTTATACTGTGACCATGCTGCCACCCACACTTATTCAGGCTTGATAACACTATGGCCATATCTGAGGTAGCTGGTAAAATAATTCATCTTCAGCTTGATGGCAAATTTTCTTACAATGCCTGAAGCAGCTCCTATTGGCTATTCTGAAATTTGCATAATATAGGAGGCAGTATACATGCCAGCTGGATTCCCTGACCTCAACACATTTGATAAACATATTCATGAGGGAGAAGCATCTCAGTCCAACTGACCAACACAACCAGATTCTTACTTCAGTCACACTACTGACCTGAACTTTACTGCCAGTGACTAGTGCTGCTCCTCTTTTGTTCTCAGCTTTGCACTGTGCTAAGCTCACACTCTTCCCTTCTACCTCTACTCCTAGAGTCCACACTCTCACCTCCTCAGGCTATGGTACTTAGACCCAATGGAAGCTTATCTTTAGCTCCTTTCTGAATTCACTGGAAGAGAGGATGCTGTCTTCATCTTAGCTACCTGTCTAAAGCTTTTCCCTACCCATCTCCAGCGTGTAAGTCTCTGCTGGACCATATTTTCTAAATCGCACAAATGCAGTGACACCATGCCTACACTCAATATTGCTACAAATGAGTGTCAGTGTTTACAACAGGCTATCCATGCTATGGATAGCACCAAGATCAAATCCATAGTTATTTATTATTTAGCTACATGTTTTAGCTGCTGATGGGTTATCTGAAGTTCTCTTTGGGCCTAGGAATACCCTCTGTCTGCTCTGTTCTACTGGTCTAGGCTATAGCCTGACACATGCAACTTTCACAACCAACCTTCTTTCTCTTCCAGATTTCACCATCTTCAATATTGTCCAACCCTGACAACTACCACTCTACCACCCATGAACAAGTCCATATCTTCCTTGCCAAGCCCCACATTTCCACTCCTTCCCCCAGCTCCATTCCCATAATTTTCCCCATTCAGTTTGCAGTATCATCTTTACTCCCATTCCTGTCTCTGCTCATGTTTTTTCCCCTTCTCTCAAGACCTATTTCATTTCATCATAGTAATCCCCTCCCTGTCTTGAAAGGTCTCTCCCATAAAATATATTTACCACTCATCAAGCATACTGTCCAGGTCCTATATTTCACTAATTGCTGAGTTTGACACCAGTCCAAGATAGGTCATCAGCTTTCATCATCCACTTCCAGCCAGTCTCATAGAAGAAGTTATCCTTGGCCAGTCATCCTCTTCTTAAGTACTACTTCATAAAACTAATCAGATCCTAAAATATTTATTTAAATTGCTCATTTGGTCTCTCTTTCTGATTTGTTTTACAAATTCTAAGAAAATTTTCTACGTTGCTCATAGCAATAAACCTACTGGCACTTCATAAGCAGGGTTTTTGCACTACCATATGCCTTAATCAGGATTCTCAAATCCCCAATGGCTCTAGTTTCACTTTAATAACACTTGCTTGTTCCTCTGTTCTTACATACCACCACCAGGCCTTCCCTCTGATGTCCTATATATAAAGGGGGGTGGGGGTGGCAGGCAATGTTTCTTTCTGGTCTCTCAGCTCGTTTCTTTTTCAGCATTAGGTACAAAAGAACTATTGCACATTATGCTTGTCCTACTTACAGTCTTGGGGGACACTGGCACTGCCCTAGGACCCATAATCCAGTCAGAAACAATAAATATTAACTGCCCCCTCCCCCACCAGACACAGGTAACAAGATGCCCATCCTTTGGAGGCCCACAGTGAGGAGCAATGCTTCCTGGTGATTTTAATGGCTGATAATTGTCTATTCTTAGCCTATTTACTGGCCAGCCAGGGAGGTGTTTTCTTCCTTAAAGATATTTTTTCTTACATGTTGATAGACATATGGGAAAAAAATTGCTCAAATAACTCAACAAATGAGACAACAGATAAGCATGTTAATAATATAATTTTCTTTTTTGAGCAAGTACTCCAGACACCAGCTAACATTTTTTCATGGTTTTCAACAACTGTCTAAGGTGACTGGATATATTTGTCCAAGCTCTTTCATTTTCATTTGCTACAGAGGCATACGGGGCTTCCCAGGTGGCACTAGTGGTAAAGAACCTGCCTGCCAATGCAAGAGACATAGAGATGCAGGTTCCGTCTTTGGGTCAGGAAAATCCCCTGGAGGAGGTCATGGCAAACAACTCTAGTATTCTTGCCTGGAAAACCCCTTGGACAGAGGAATCTGACAGGCTATGTCTGTAGGATCTCAAAGAGTCAGACCCAACTGAAGTGATTAAACATGCATGCACAGAGGCACATGGCTCCTAAAATAACGCCTAAACAAATTCAGAATCAGTTGAATAAGACACAGTACAATTCCATTATCAATTGAACAGTGGGGTGAATTGTAGTAAGAGGTCTGACTCATTTTTTGATTTTTGACCACTGACAGCTTCAAAGCCCCATACTCCCCCTTTCCCCTTTGCCCCATATATAGACAAGCTAATAATGATTTTAAAAATCCATCAGTTGCCTTGGTGCCCATGGGAACTTCAAACCACACAAACCCTGGACACAGGAAGAAACTTTCACTCCAGACTCACATTTTATCCAGTCAAAATCAAGTCATCACACCACCACTTCCACTATGCTCTTGGCTTTATGGCAGAGATTGTACCTGTCCTATTGTTCCAAGAATTATTTTTTAAGTGATAAATTTTCTTCCAAATTCTTTTGGTATGTGTATCATCATTTGCCTCAATATCCAGTCCACTAATTAGGAAGGAGTCCTTCTCATCTCCATGGGTGGATAGAACAGGATTAAACTAAAAATAAATTAATGAAATAAATGGAATTAAACTAGAAATAAAACTGGAAAATCTATAAATACTTGGGGGAAAAAACACCATATTTCTCAGTAATCAACATATCAAAGGACACAAGAGAAGCTAGAAAATATTTTGAATTTACTAAAAGTGAAAAGACAATATATCAGGTTTTTGAGGATATGCTAAAATGGTTCTTAGAAGAAATCTTATTACTTGAATGATCTAAGCTTCCTCCTTAAGAAACTAATAAATAAACAAATAAATAAACCAAAAGCAAATAGAACAAAAAGATATTAAAAGAAAATAAATCAATGATATTGTGAACAGAATAAAAGAAAATAAATAAGATTTTTTTTTTAGTTCAATGAAGTTAATACATTTCTAACTATACTGAAAAGAAAAAAGAAAGAAAATACAAATTACAAAAACCAGGAATTAATAAAGAGACATCACTACAGACTCTGTTGCTGCTGCTGCTGCTGCTTTCCTTCTCCAATGCATGAAAGTGAAAAGTGAAAGTGAAGTTGCTTCAGTTGTGTCCGATTCTTAATGACCCCATGGCCTGTAGCCTACCAGGCTCCTCCGTCCATGGGATTCTCCAGGCAAGAATACTGGAGTGGGTTACCATTTCCTTCTCCATTTGACTTTTGAGTTGTCCTTATCATTGGATGGCATTCTGCCTGGACTTCCAGAACAATATTCTTAATTTATCTCCAGCCACAAACTAGTGAGCAATGATGAATAAGAAATTTTCTGAAGCACATATTCTGCTATTCACTGACTCAATTACATTTTAAAGTCTCATGTAATACAACTTAAGTGTTTTGCAGAAAGTTCTAAGGATTCTTTCCTCAGTTCAGTTCAGTCACTCAGTCGTGTCCGACTCCTTGTGACCCCGTGAATTGCAGCCCACCAGGCCTTCCTGTCCATCACCAACTCCCGGAGTTCACACAAACTCACATCCATCAAGTTGGTGATCTTTCCTCAGTGGAAATAATTTAAAATCCTAGGGATACAGTTTGGGTAAAATATTTGTGTAATAAGCTCTACTGGATCAAGTGAAACATCGCTACGGCTGGCCTTAGCTGGATTTCTTTTGCTTTGCTTTTCTTTATTTTTTGAATTTTGTTTTTAAATTCATAAAATTCATTTAGGAGCTGTTAGAATCCTTTGCTATGTCACTGACAGACTATGATATAGTTATCTTATAAATTAATTCTGAGTTAGGTATTTTGCATTGAAAGTTATCTTGGTACTGAGCCCTAAGACATATTCCAAACAGGTCATGAAGTCTAATTAACCTTTTATCACATTCAACTACTTTAAGTTACATGAACTTGAATCTGTCCTCTAAATATAACAATATGATTTTGGCATCTCATTAATAAACATGACAGCATTTATTAACACTGCCATGTAACTAAAGTAAAACTTCATCAATTCAAATCTCAAGGAACCAGAAGTAATCAAGCTAGAACTAAACAGGAACAAATTATCTGACATCATATTTTAGCGGCAAGAGAGCTGAGAAGCTAAACAACTTGCTGCTTCTGTCAAACAATCTTGATTACTTGTCAGTGTGGAAGAAGTCAGTTGAGTATGGAATGAAAAGATAATTTACTTGCACTCACATAACCTCTCCCTCTCTTCTTATTGACAAATAACCAAGGTCATTAACTGAAGTTTGCAAATCAATTTCTATGAATTCATGGCTTGTAGAATCATGTACTTTAAATTATAAATATAAAAGTATTTGACCTTATCCATGCCAAAATATTTTATACTACATTACTTATTTTTACTAGCAACAGCATTATTAAATGGTTTATTAATAAAACATTGTATTTTTAGTCTTTCATCAGAATTCTAAGCTCAAATATTTCTTATTTGCTCATTTATTCATTCATCAAATATTCCATTTTTCTCCCTCCCCTCCTCCCTTCTTTCCTCCCTTTGAAAATAAGACAGTTAAAAACCTTTTAGGTGCAATATAAGATATATTCCACACTTGCCTTTGATGTGTAACTGCATAGCTTCAATTGCAAGCGAGCACATGATTTTATCATCTATATCAGGTGGGCATTAACACTGAATATTTAGGCAAGAAGAATTAAAAGCAGCTAGTATTTATTTGGAGAAAGCAATGGCAACCCACTCCAGTACTCTTGCCTGGCAAATCCCATGGATGGAAGAGCCTGGTGGGCTGCAGTCCATGGGGTCGCTGGGAGTCGGACACGACTAAGCGATTTCACCTTCACTTTTCACTTTCATGCATTGGAGAAGGAAATGGCAACCCACTGCAGTGTTCTTGCCTGGAGAATCCCAGGGACGGGGGAGCCTGGTGGCCTGCCGTCTCTGGGGTCACACAGAGTCAGACACGTCTGAAGCGACTTAGCAGCAGCAGTATTTATTTAATACACTGTGTACATATACTCACATTTAAATCTCATAATCCTGTAAAGAAGGTACTTTCATCTCCATATTCTAGAAATATAAACCTCACAGAAAGATCACACAGCTAGTGCTAAATACCAGTATTTTCACTCAGTTCCCTTTGAATGTAAAGTCAGAGCAGTGAAAAAAAACAAACATACAGCCTTTCTCCAACTGGGGTATCAATTTATTGTTGCTCTTACCCTATGTACTGAATGTATTAAAAAACAAAAATTCCTTCCTTCCTTCCTTCCAACCTCCGTTACTTTCTCTCTTCTTCCTTATACTAACCATGTTTTCTATTTTCTGGTGCTTTGACATCTGGAGCCTTGCTGACCCTGGAAGGAGTCAGCTGGTCTTCTGCTTAGGCAATTTTTGGAGACTGTAAACAGCTCATCCAAGAGCATACCTTTCAACCACAAATCAACCAATCCAGAACGTATACCCCCAACGTCTTTCATCAGGATCCTACACTCTCAGGGTCACTATCAACTTGCCCTATCACCCCTGGGTCAAGTACCAGACAAACAGGGACAGTCCCTTTACTCCAGAGTGTACTGAAATTATTCAAACTAGCCAATCCTAAACCGGCTTTCCCTGATGCACCTGTTCCTTCCCCCAAAGAAACCACAATAAAAGTTGCTGCCACAGTGTCCTCCGACCCGCCCCTCACCTCCTGAGGGACCCAGTGCTTCCCTGGGCAGCAGTCAGTGATGCAGCATCTTCCCTCCACATGCGTATGTAACAAGCTGTCTTATCAGTGGCAGTGGTCTGAGCTGTTAACCTTACTGATATGGATAATAATAACACTTATTAAACTTGTCTTTCTCTCTTCCTCTTCCTCCTTCTCCTCCTCCTTTCTCTTTCACTCTCTCCCTCCAACCTTCTCTCACCATTTTCATTCTCCCTCGCTCTCTCTCTCTTCCATGTGTAGAAACTAGCAACTATTTAAATAAACTGCTATTAACTTAGCAAAGTGCTGTACTCTTCTGGCTGTACTATGTAAAATGAATTTTAGCAAAATGAGTACTATAAGTTTTGGATGGACATATGTTCTTTCATATTTAATAATCTTGAGTGTGAAGAAACACTTCTGCAATCTGCCTTGAGTTATCTGAACATTAAATGAGCGGGTCAGTCTTTAAATATCAGTTATATTTTTAGAAATAAGGAAAAATTATTCATCAGAACCCTTAAATAACAGCATATGTTCTTTCCTTCATATTAACTATAGACAAATACCAAGTTTAAATGTAAACTCTGTTTGGCTGCTAAGACAAAATATGGGTACAAATTTTTGAAATGATGCCAATCACACTCTACACTCAATGTAGAAAATATAACAGAAAAAAACAAAAACTGCTGAAATCAAAGAACCAAAGGATTAATTGACTTTAAAATTATTTTCTCAGCACCTAAAGAAAAGTCATTTCTATATTAGATTTTTTTCTTTATTAAGCAGAGCATACTTGTGAACTTTTTTATTTGGACTAACATCTTTTAAAACGTGGGTTTTCGCTTTTTTGTGTTTATTTATTTTTGTTACATGGATTTTCTGTTTTCATTTAAGCTTTAGTCCATTAGTAGGAAGTTAAGCAGGAGCAAGGAGAGGTGGGCTGACTGAAAGGGATACAAGGTGATCTATAAACCCCATCCCAGACACACCCAGAAGAGCTGACAGTTATGCTACAAAATAACCACAGCGACTTTTTCAACTCCTGCACGTGTGCCCTAGGCTCACAGTGGATACAAACTAATCAAAGGGGCTTCTCAAGTAACCTTTGGCATCTAGAAACCAATAAAGGTTAATAACTATCCTGTACATATGTACATCTGATTAAAATAGACTGAACTATGGGAAGACATACACAACACAGCTTGCTGTTACATAACTTGCAATTGTCAACTGGCCAGAGCATATGCCCATTTGCATTCCCTTTCACTGACTGATGGTGGGTACAAGCCCCATTTTGCACAGGGCACAAGGAAGAAGAGGACACAGGAAGTATAAAAAGGGGGAAGCCAAGAGGGATCATCAAAACACTCCTTTGGGATTGACCTGCTCCCATGGTTCGGGAGTGCTGTCTAATAAAAGATATGCCTGCTTGAGCTGAACTGAGCTGTAACTTGTCTGTTGTTTTACACCCTGTTGTTCCAAAGTTTTGTTGTCACGTGACAAGAACCAAGAAAGAGAAATAAACTGACCTGACAAGTCCATATCTGAGCTTCATTTTTTATTTATGTCTTCTATATTGCCCTCTCTTATACTATCCTTTATTTTTCAATTTTCCAATCTCCTAATTTGCCTGTGTGCCTGTGATCTATTTACCCACTCCTTCCTTTTCTTGTGGAGCAGATACTATTTCAAACCCATTCACTTTCTCTTTTATTCATTTACCAAAATTTTTCTTGATACTTATCATCTGCCAATAATAATGAGAGGCCACAGGTTCACAAGAATGACAAAGATCATTTCTGTTCCAGAGGAAATGAGAAAAAATAAAAGTCAATAATTAACTAAAACAAAACATGACAGTTGTTGTAATGAAAGTATATAGTAAATACGTGACAATAGTGGACAGCCTACCAAACTCAGAAGATACAATGAGGGAGGTTTCACAGAGGTATTGCTGTTAGAGGGGAGAGCTGTAGAACAGATAAAAATTTCCATGGGAAGAAGCAGGAGAAGGGTATTCATGGCAACACCACCAGAATTCTCCAACACAGCATTTCATTTCATTTCGTTTTTTTTTTTTTTGGCTTTCGTTTTTATATTTACATGCTTATCCTAAAGATACAGGCTTCTGAATTGTAGCCACAAATTCTAGATTTTTATTTCCTGTCTTTAATTTGACTTATTTTATTTTTAACATAAATTTATTTGTTTTAATTTGAGGCTAATTACTTTACAATATTGTATTGGTTTTGCCATACATCAACATGAATCCGCCACAGTGCAAAGCAGCAATGATACAATATGTAAAAAGTAATAAACAGAAACCTCAATTAAATAGAATTGGGAAATCAGAAGGATGAGCTCTCCCACCCTACCTTGAGAGCAGAGCCCAACAGGAAGAAGAAAGACTCCTCTTCTTTCCTGGCAAGGACTCAGCCAATGAGAAGCCATGGACCCTCTGCTTGCTGAGGCTTCCAAGGTGGCACTTGTGGTAAACAACCTGCCTGCCAACGCAGGAGACGTAAGAGACACAGGTTCGATCCCTGGATCAGGAAGATCCCCTGGATGAGGGCATGGCAACCCACTTCAGTATTCTTGCCTGGAGAATCCCATGGACAGAGGACCCTGGCAGGCTGCAGTCCATGGACTCACAAAGAGTCGGACACTACAGATATGACTTAAACACACACTGTTTGCTATCGCCCTCTCAATCGCTTTTTCCCTTTGATAATAGTATTCTCCTTTCCTTGCTGTGTCGAGATTTGCAGGTAGCTTGCCATTGTTGCAGATCCTGAACTGCAATTCTCTAGTGATCTCAAATAAACCCATCTTTGGTGCAGAAATATCTGACAGTCTATTTGTCTGGGGCCAGCAAATACAAGCACAGAAAGGCTGAAATGCTGTTAATACTCAATTTGCCCTCTTCCTACATCTACCTGAAAAACAGAAAAAGTAGAAAACTTTTGCTGACCTGTCCCACATTCTAAAAGTTGCTTCCCTGGACTATTCCTCCAAACTCCTTCACCACCTTGGTTTCTGTTTGGGTTCAGCCCAGTGTTGGCACTGGCAAAAGACAGGAATGATGAAGAAGAAAAGCATGTCATTTCCTCCCTCCCTTTTTAATTCAGCACAGCCTTTCTGGCTGTAACTGCATCTCTCCATGATGGTGGTAGTTCTTCCCTAAGTTCCTCCCTCTTCCATGTTTCCAATTCTCACTGGACTCCAGTTTAACTTCTCTCCTCCCTCGTCTCTTTGGCCCTAGCAGTGGCAATGGCTTCCCAGTATTTCTACTTCTGGGGGCCAACCAATCTTTATTTGTTCAAATCCCAACTGTACCTCTTCAGCTGTAGTACTTCCAATAAACACTTTTCATTTTGGCCATCTGAGTTAAACTATATTTCTTGTTAAACACTCTGACTGATAGGGAAATAAAATGTTTAATAATAAATGAGCTTTAAAATAACAATTATTTTCTAAAAATCTTGTTTTAACCAGGTTCAATAAAATTTTGGCTTTTTATATATTTGTATAAACAAACAAATAATAAGCAAAAAAAAACAGGAAAAGTGTGATGAGAGATAAGCAAACAATTCTTTTTTTTTAAAAAAAATACCTGAATTCAAGACACTTTCTGGATTTGGGAGTCAAGCCTGGCTATGAACAGAAGTAAAAGGGAGGTTGATTTTTTTTTAATCAGAACTAAATACAAAGTCTTGGAGAAGGAAATGGCAACCCACTTCAGTATTCTTGCCTGGAGAATCCCATGGACAGGAGGCTGGCAGGCTACAATCCATGGGGTCACAACAGTCAGACACGTAGTCCGACTGTCTAGTAGAAACATTCACAGAAATACAGATTGCTGGTTCCCTAGGTGGAGGGTATTGTCAACATAGAAACAAATGGAGCAAGGCACCACGGGCAAGGACTTTCTGAGATAAATTATTCCCGTGTCCTTTTCTCTTCCCTACCTGACCTTGGATAATAATTGCTTGTCCTGTTCACACAGAAGGTCAAGACACAGCAAAGCCATCCAGAATTGCTCAAAAACAATAAACCAGAAGAAAACTAGTTGGGATGAAAAAATAGGTTCTTGGTGCCCCAATACCTTCTCAAACTCTGTTCAGGAAACTTCATTTCCTGGAATCAGAGGGCCAGTATGACGGTAAAATAAAAGAAGCTGCCAAGGCTACATCATCATAAATGGTACTCCCTGAGATACACCATCAAATCTGTTCCCCAATACAACTTCAAGAATATGGGCTTTTGCCTCACTCCAGATACATAACATCAGCCAAGGAAATAGTAACTGATAATAACTATTAATAGTTGAAAATTAAAATAAAAATAACTGATGAGATGAAAATTCCCAAGGGTGTTTGAGCCTCTATGGGTGTATAGTGAATATCTGTGTATTTATATAATAAAACATTATGAGTACCAAGCATTATGAAAGAGAAATAACAAATTGGATAATCTACACCACAGAAAGCAGAATTAATGGCCCAGACAGAATAACAACACAAATTAAGCATAATAATTGCCTCTAGATAAAAGGGTGTATTGGAAATATAAAACAAAAACATTTGTATTTTTCAAAAAGAATCAACTATAGTTATGAAAAAAATACATAATTTTTCAAATAAAAGAGTCAGTGGAGACACTGAATAGAAGAATGTTTCCAGCTAGGAAATGCACCACTTACTGATACAACATGTCAAAAAATTCTTCTAAACACATCTGGGATAAGGAGATGGAAATGATGTATCAAAAAGAAAAAGGTAAGTAGGAATGAAATACTTGCTTTTATACTCATTTAAAAGACCTGTCAGAAGGAATGGGAAAAGGGAAAAAAAAATGTGAAAAGGCAAAAATACTTGAAAAATAATGTCAGATAATTTTTCAGAATTAAAGAGTCATGAAACCTCCAATTGAAGGGATTTATAAAGAGCCAAACAGGACAGATGACAGATTCACACATACACACACAGAAATAAATATAGTTTAGTAAAATTTTTAAATGTCAAATACAATTGCAAAACTTTGAATGCATCCAGGAAGCAAAAACGTTTACATACAAAAAGAACACAGTAAATGGAAAAGGCATGAAATGATACTTGGAAACTGCTGACAATAAATAGGAACTTTGAGCCCACAATTTCATACCCAATCAGAGTATCATTTAAAATAAAAGTGAACTAAGCATATCATCAAGTACATAATTATGAATAATAAACTTATTGAAATAAAGAATGATTCTCCATTTTCAAGCACTTTTAGAAAAACTGCACTCAAAAAATTTGACATGAATTTTGGAAGTCACTTACTCATAGAAAGTTAAAGATTGAGAAAACACATTAATAAATGTATGAGTCTATAAATTAGCAACAACTAAAAAATAAGATAAAATAGTAACAAAAATTCAGAACTGAAACTCTATATGACAGAAAAAAATCAAAGGGAGATGAAAATAGACCAAAGCATTCTCAATTTGAAAAAAAGGCGTATATTTAATGATTTTCAGAAACACAGAGGGAAAAAGTAAACAAAAGGTGTGTCTTATTATGAGAAGAGGAACTACCGATGAATAGAAATGGAACACAGTTGTCAAATTAGCAAAAGAGTATTCAGGGCAAGCAAACAGAAAATAAGAAAGTAGTTTTAAAAGTACATTAAATAGAATGCATGACATAAGATATCAGAAATAAGCTCTACTACAAAAGTAATGATGATAAATATCTACTAATTTAATTAATCAAGTAAAGAAGGGTTTCTATTAAACACCAAAATTCAGGAATAAGCTACCTATAATAAAGAAATTTAAATCAAAGAGACACAGAAAGAGTTAAAAAAAAAAAAAGAATCGAAAGAAATGTACTGGCAATAACGAACTCAAATAAAAAAGACATGAAAATAGAAAAACTTTATAATAAATAGGAAAGTTGCATAGTAATATTTCACATATAGTTACCCACATACAAAATCTCAAAGAGAATGACCTTACATGTCAGAGAAACTACACATTATTTTCTAGCACATATGACATATTCACAAATGTCCTTAATAGACTAATTCTCAAAGAAAGTATCAAAATAAATTTCAAAGACTGAACATCATATAGACTATGTTCTTTTTCTACAATGCTCTGAAATTACAAAATTGATAATAAAAGCATAACTATAGAAATCCATGTACACAGTAACTAAAATATATATTAAATAGCCCTTGCCTTAAAAGAAAATTCATCATCTACATGTAGATGGTTAAAGTATTTGCTGAAAGGAAACCATGATATTGTGATTTATAATAAGAAACACATACATCATCTTACTCATTTCTGGCACAGAGCTCCTAAAATCCTTGGAATCTCTTAAGTGATGAGAGCACAAAAATATGTTTTATTATATTAATAAAATGATGTTTGCCCCTCTGCCTTCCCCAGGCACCTAAGAATGGGATTGCAAGAATCAAGCAAGTGACTAGGGGGTTGGAACTTTCAGTCCCACCGCCTGACCTCCAAGGAGAGAAGAGGGGCTGAAGGGTGAATCAATGCCAATGGTCAATGGTTTAATCAATCATGCCTATGAAATAAAGTCTCCATAAAAACACAAAAGGATGAGGTTTAAAAAGTAACATAATCTTTGCACTGAGTTATGATCATAACAATCTTAAAAAATGATAAGTAGTCTCACCCTTTGACAATAGACTGAACTTTCACATATACTTAAAAGTCCCTAGTTTCACTGCTAAGTCACCACTCACCCCCAAGAGTTCTTTAAAGGCAGGTACTCACGGAGGTTGTGCAGTCCCTAACTCTGGCTTATTCAGAACATCCCACTGCAGAGAGTTAGGGAGGACCACACTCTACTCTAGGCAATGCTGCCACCAGGACTGAAGCAAAAGGGGCTCGCCTGGAGCCCCACCTTCTTTACATCAGCCCAACCTCAACAAAGGTCTCCCCGCTCCTGTTGTACTCCAGGTGTGGCCAGTAAGGTTTGAAGTCCACCTTTTGTTTTTCTGAAATATGTTGTGATTCCCCTATATTGGTTTTTGACTTTTTATTTGAAGCAGTACCTAAGGTTGAGAGTCATGACTTAGAAGAAGCTTTGATCCAAAAGAATGTATTAATTTTTTTTTTAAGTCTTGAAAATATTTTCTTCTGGGAAACACAAATTCTGTCTAGTAAACTTACTTTTCAAATAATCTTTCCAACAACATTTTTATTTGGTTTCTAATGAAAAATTTTTAAAGTATATTTTTCTATTCTCTTATATTTTAAGAAAATGTTTTAAGGACATATTTTATGGGTATGAAACAGGAGCAAAGAGAGCAGGGGACAACCTTAAAAGAATGACATAGCCCAAGGACATGACATAAGTTGATCAGAACCAAATATGTCCAAGATGACAGGCCAGTCAGCTTCAACTAGACCTTGACCCTCAGTATACAAGCTTACCCTCACACGTCGGCAAGCTAAATGAAACACCCAATAGCCCCAGTTCTCAGCCCAACCATCCAGGACCAAAAAGTGGGCAGTGGCCCATCACCTGGAAAATCCCCCTTCCCTGAAACAGCCAGAATAATCCTCCCACTCATTAGCCTATGAAATTACCCAGCCCATAAAATTAACCATGCCATATTTCAGTGCTGCTCTTGCCTTCTGAGATAGCCCCAACTCTGTGGAGTGTGTTTCTCTCCAAATAAACCCCCTTCTTACCTATCACTTTGTCTCTCACTGAATTCTTTCTGCAATGAGACATCAAGAAACTGAGCTTTATTAAGTCCTGAAACCAGGTGTATGATCTCAGTTAAACGACCATGGGTACATGTGTCTTTTGACTATGGTTTTCTCAGAGTATATGCCCAGGGAGCTCAACCCAGTGCTCTGTCACAATCTTGGGGGGTGAGAAATGGGAGGGTATCTCAGAGGGAAGGAACGTATGTATACATGTGGCTGATTCATGTTGATGTAAGGCAGAAACCAACACAATTTTCTAAAGCACTTATCCTCCAATTAAAAAAAAGATCATGGGTTTTGCCGAGTTTAAGGCCCAATTTGAGTTACACAGTTTCAGGTAGTCATGAGGCAAAATCGGTTACTTAGGGAAGCTAACTAATATTTGAAGATATAAATAATATAATACACAGATTTCATTGAATATAAGGACAAACAACTAATAAGAGTTTATTCTGTTTTCATATTTACATTCAGGGTTATGGAAAATACCCAGTGCAAGGATCAGACACTATTAGTGTTAGGCAACATTAAAATTTGACTTTAAGATATAAAATTATTAAAAACTTTTAACACTGAAATGGATCTTAAGACCATGGTTCCAAATCTGAACTTTATATATGATTCAGTGGAGGTCTTTTAAAAATGTATTGTTTCCTAGACCCTAACCAGATCAAGCCATTGGGTAGAATGTGCAAAATATTTTTTAAGGTATTACTGGCAACATTTTATTATGAAAATTATCAAAGAAAAAAGCTGAAAAAAGTTTCCAGGGAAGACCCACTACCTAGATTTTACAACTGACATTATAGTATACTGGATTTATCATCTCTCTATTCCTCCAGCCATCCATTTCATTTCTCTATGTATTTCAAACTAAATTTCAGACACTGGCACACCTCCTCCTAAATATCTCAGCATGTATGTCATTAACGAGAATCCCAGGGACGGGGGAGCCTGGTGGGCTGCCGTTTCTGGGGTCCCACAGTCGGACACGACTGAAGCGACTTAGCAGCAGCAGCAGCATTCAATATTTGTCTATCTTTCTATTTTGTCTTTTCAGTTATAATATACAATGCAACATGCAAATCTTGGATGTATCACTCACTAAGTTTTGACAAAGGTAATCTTAGGTACTGCCAGAGGTGTAGGGAGGGAGTCTATAACTTAATGTTCTTTTGAAATAATCTGTCACAGATCCATTTTAGGCACAGAAAATCACCCATAGCTTAATAAATGGTACAGAAGGACTCTCCCAAAATATATGTTTACTACCACATAGAAATGACTGTTGAAATTCAGTTCTTTTAAGGCAGAACATAAATGTAACTTTGGCCTATCCCAAATTCCCCCACTGGAAATGTTTCATATTATGCAATTGAAAATACAAGTATGTAGAGATAATCCCATTAATAGATTCATAGATGCAGGGTACATTATTGCTTAATCTTGCTCTGCAATCTAATTTGGGCTTTTATTTACTTAAATCAATCTATTACTCCCTGAGTTCAGGGAGTCTGTATCACAGAGCAAGGTATATTGTCTAAACTAGGCCCTCAACCCAAGAGGGTTGATTTGTTTGAAACCAAATTTTAGGAATGGGGACGTAGCTCAATAGTTCAGTCTTCTATGTCCTTAATATATTTGATTCTACCAGATATTACTCTACTTGCCTTAATGAATAATTCAGTTAGAATGCTTTGCTTACCATATATCAGATGTTTCTTGTTTTTCAAATATTTAAAAAATAAATGGCAACTGCACTTAGAGGAGAGATTAATTCTTGATTTCAGTAATTTTTCTGGAAAGCTTTTACGCTCTCAGGGTAGGTTGACCATCTGTAAAGTGTTGTTTGTTGCACTACTTGCATTTTAGCCCTAGATGAATATTGTCAAGGAGCCCAAAACAGTAGTATCAGAAATTTAGTTGCCATGTAAGAATGTACTAACTGGCACAGGGCTCCTGTTTCCAGTGTCCTGCCCTTTGCTTCTGACCTAGGGAACTAACAGAGCAACTGTTGGGCACAATACAATAATAAGTCAGTTTTCTCTTTACAGCTACATAACACCCAGTGGCTATAATGGGATCTGCCCACATTACATGTGTGGAGAAGGAAACATACCACCACCTCAAGTACAGAAATTTGGTAATTATGCATTGTTGAACTCCATAGTAGAGTTTATCTGTGGATAATCACAGGCTTTCTTTCAACAGAGCTATCAATCTGGCAGCTTTCAAAAATACTTCATTTGTGCTAAGAAAAATACCCTAAAAGGCATATGAGCAAGATATACTTATTAAAACTTAAAAGCAGCTAAGTAGGCTTGACTATAATCAACAATGAATTATTTGGAGTATCTTCCTATGAATTACACGAAAAATCAGCTGCGTTATGCTGCAATTAAACAATAAAATAATGAAAATGTTTGTTAAAACTTTATAGATGAGAAATCTATGTACCTGTTATATTCTATTTTTGAATTCAACTCAATTTTCCTATCAAATTATATAACATTTCATATTATCACTTTTAAAATATTTATCTCTGGCAAAGAAAAGGAGGAAACACGGTAAACATTCCTTTTTAGAAGGGTGCACTGAGTAAAATGTTCCAAAACCAGCTATAAATGAATTAGCTCAAGGGTGGAAAATTCAATTTAAATAATAAATTAGAAACATATCAGAAATTGGACTCTTATGTTTTAAGGTAAGCTTTAAAAATGTATTTCTCCCAAGCCTGTTAATATGGCAGTGGTGTTATTCAATCATATGTAAAGTTAAACTGCAAATTACTTTCCAAGTATATATTTGATTTATATGCAGTCCATATTTGTCAATTCTCTAATAAAATTAATAGTGGAAATGTTTTACTGATAGCCATGCCAGTAGATGAATCAGTCTGAACACTTTAATAGCTTAACCTCTGATTAAAACTACTATAATCAATCCTTGACACAGAAATATATCTTGATTAAATATTTCAAATAATAAGACAATAGGGCCAGGTAATTGATAAACTTTAGTTACACAGCTTTAGTAATTTTTGCAACATAAACTTATAGGAAAAGGTTTAAATAAACTAGAGAGATCATCTACATTCTCTGTATTTTATTAAATTTTTTTAAATGTTTTGAAGAATGTTTATAATATGAAGCTACCCATACAATAGTAACTGTGATTTCTCTCCTACAGGGGCTTCCCTGGTAGCTCAGTCGGTAAAGAATCTGCCTGCAATGTAGGAGACCCGGGTTCAATCGTTGGGTGGGAAAGATCCCCTGGAGAAGGGAATGGCTACCCATTACAGTATTCTTGCTTGGAGGATCCCCTAGACAGAGGATCCTAGAGGGTTACAATGGGGTTGCAAAGAGCTGGACATGGCTGAGTAATCAACTTTCTCTCCTGCAAGTGAATGTCAAAAATGTAATGCCTGTGCTACCTAAGTGACTGCAGACTAATAGCCCAAATCATCTCAATGCTGGTTGTTTAATACCATGTGTATTCTTAAAAATATATCATCCCTCAGTAATTTTAGCACAGATTTCCTCCAAAGAGATTAAAGTATAATTTATTGTACTTAGGTTTTTTTGGCTTTCATAAGGATGTTTTTAAGAGTTTCCTGATCTACTTGTTTTTGAGAAAGAAAGATCATGAATGGAGGCTTCAGCAGGACGACAAACAACAACAAAAAATCATTCTCTGTTTCTGAAAGCATACCCAATCAGTTACATTTTAGGTAAAGGCTGCTAGGAAATATTTGTAAGAGGAAGGTAACTCTTTCACCGTTCAACTTTAACATCAAAGTAAAGAGCTGTTCTGTTGATAACCAAGCACTTTCCTATATAAGAAGATTGAAAGGAACACAGGCAAGAAATTAGATATTTAACAGAGTCTAAAATTATGAATATAAAATCCAAGAGTTCAAAAGCAATTGTGGAAAGTAAAAAGAATTAATGAGAAATGACTAGATGTGACCACTGCTGCTGCTGCTGCTGCTGCTAAGTCGCTTCAGTCATGTCCGACTCTGTGTGACCCCATAGACGGCAGCCCACCAGGCTCCCCTGTCCATGGGATTTTCCAGGCAAGAGTACTGGAGTGGAGTGCCATTGCCTTCTCCATCGATGTGACCACTAGACAATCCCAATAGAGAATCACTTTAAAAATGCTAGGGAATGGTTCAAAATAGTCCTTTCTGTATAGGAAGATGAAGGAAAGCCTAATGGAAACACCGTTCAAAGTTGGACTCTGTGTATAAACACCAGAAAGTGTATTAAGATCCACGTTGATTCTTAGTGGGTCAAACAATGCCCAAAATTCTCTAGCAAGGCTTCAACAGTACCTGGACTGAGAACTTTCAGATGTTCAAGCTGGATTAAGAAACGGCAGAGGAGCCAGAGATCAAGTTGTCAACATCTGTTGTATCGTCAAAAAAGCAAAAGAGTTCCAGAAAAACATCTACTTCTTCTTTATGACTACACCAAAGCCTTTGACTGTGTGGATCACAACAAACTGTGGAAAATTCTTCAAGAGATGGGAATACCAGACCACCTTACCTGCCTCCTGAGAAATCTGTATGCAGGTCAAAAAGCTACAGTCAGAACTGTACATGGAACAACAGACTGGTTCCAAACCAGGAAAGGAGTATGTCAAGGCTATATATTGTCACCCTGCTAATTTAATTTATATGCAGAGCACATCATGCAAAATGCTGGGTTGGATTAAGCAAAAAAAGCTGGAATCAAGATGCTGGCAGAAATAGCAATAACATCAGATATACAGATGACACCACCCTGATGGCAGAAAGCAAAGAGTAACTGAAGAGCCTCTCTTGAAAGTGAAAGAGGAGAGTAAAAAAGTTGACTTAAAGGTCAACAGTCAGAAAACTAAGATTATGGCATCTGGTTGCATCACTTCATGGCAAATAGATGGGGGAAAAATGGAAACAGTGACAGACTTAATTATCTTCGGCCCCAAAATCATTGCAGATGGTGACTGCAGCCATGAAATTAAAAGACGCTTGCTCACTGGAAGAAAAGCTATGACCAACCTAGACAGTGTATTAAAAAGCAGAGATATTACTTTGCTGACAAAAGTCTGTCTAGTCAAAGTGATGGTTTTTCCAGTAGTCATGTATGCATGTGAGAACTGGACCATAAAGAAAACTGAGTCTCGAAGAATTGATGCTTTTGAAATGTGGTGTTGGAAAAAACACTTGAGAGTCCCTTGGACTGCAAGGTGATCAAACCAGTCAATGCTAAAGGAAATCAGTTTTGAATATTTACTGGAAGGACTGATACTGAAGCTGAAGCTCCAATATTTTGGCTACCTGATGTGAAGAACTGACTCTTTGGAAAAGACCTTGATTCTGGGAAAGACTGAAGGCAGGAGGAGAAGGGGATGACAGAGGATGAGACGGTTGGATGGTATCACCAACCTGATGGACATGACTTTGAGCAAACTTCGGGAGTTGGTGACAGACAGGGAAGCCTGGCGTGCTGCAGTCCATGGACTTGCAAAGAGTTGGACACAACTGAGCAACTGAACTGAACTGACTCTTAGTGAAACTGTTAAGTTTCTCAAGCAGAATCCTTTATATATATATATGTGTGTGTGTGTATACATACATACATACATACATGAAAGAGATGGGAATACCAGACCACCTGATCTGCCTCTTGAGAAACCTATATGCAGGTCAGGAAGCAACAGTTAGAACTGGACATGGAACAACAGACTGGTTCCAAATAGGAAAAGGAGTTCGTCAAGGCTGTATATTGTCACCCTGTTTATTTAACTTATATGCAGAGTACATCATGAGAAACGCTGGACTGGAAGAAACACAAACTGGAATCAAGATTGCCGGGAGAAATATCAATAACCTCAGATATGCATATGACACCACCTTTATGGCAGAAAGTGAAGAGGAACTCAAAAGCCTCTTGATGAAAGTGAAAGAGGAGAGTGAAAAAGTTGGCTTAAAGCTCAACATTCAGAAAACAAAGATCATGGCATCCAATCCCATCACTTCATGGGAAATAGATGGGGAAACAGTGGAAACAGTGTCAGACTTTATTTTTCTGGGCTCCCAAATCACTACAGATGGTGACTGCAGCCATGAAATTAAAAGACGCTTACTCCTTGGAAGGAAAGTTATGACCAACCTAGATAGCATATTCAAAAGCAGAGACATTACTTTGCCAACAAAGGTTCGTCTAGTCAAGGCTATGGTTTTTCTAGTGGTCATGTATGGATGTGACGGTTGGACTGTGAAGAAGGCTGAGCGCCGAAGAATTGATGCTTTTGAACTGTGGTGTTGGAGAAGACTCTTGAGAGTCCCTTGGACTGCAAGGAGATCCAACCAGTCCATTCTGAAGGAGATCAGCCCTGGGATTTCTTTGGAAGGAATGATGCTAAAGCTGAAACTCCAGTACTTTGGCCACCTGATGCGAAGAGTTGACTCATTGGAAAAGACTCTGATGCTGGGAGGGATTGGGGGCAGGAGGAGAAGGGGACGACAGAGGATGAGATGTCTGGATGGCATCACTGACTCAAAGGACATGAGTCTCAGTGAACTCTGGGAGTTGGTGAGGGACAGGGAGGCCTGGCGTGCTGCAATTCATGGGGTCGCAGAGAGTCAGACACGACTGAGCGACTGATCTGATCTGATATATATATATATGTTAAGGATACCCAGGAAGAGAAAAGATCAGGTGACCATGTTGAGCTGGGTTACGTGGCAAAGTGAAAGGAAGCAGTAGAAGCTATGTGACCAGTTCACACCGTATGCAAATAAAGTCTGGACAGCTGCAAAGTAACTCTTTCATCAGTCCTTGGAGTTGCAAGTCCAAGTGAACTGCTCAGTTGTGTCTGACTCTTTGCAACCCCATGGACTCTAACCTACCAGGCTCCTCTGCCCATGGAATTTTCCAGGCAAGAACACTGGAGTGGGTTGCCATTTCCTTCTCCAGGGGATCTTCCCAACCCAAGGATCAAACCCAGATCTCCCACATTGCAGGCAGATGTTTTACCATCTAAGCCATGGGGAAGCAACACCTTGGTGTTGAAAAAAGTCTTAATCTCTGCCCCCAGAAAAAGTTGAGTAGAATAGGTGTGATATATGATTCATGCATCATCTAGCTTCCTAAAACTTAATATATTTTTACAACTTTAAGTAGTATCTCTTGAAAATTACTGTTTTCAACCATGGTTTTGACAACAGCACATGAAACTCAAATTCTGGCTTGTGAGACATATATTTATAATCCAGGGCTACTGAATGTATTGCCTTGGCATCATTATACTTCTGAACTTGAACCAAATACATGCCATGACCTACACTGGATGCATTTTCATTTTCCCTTTGAATAACACATCTGCTATAGTTTGGGCAGATTTGTGCATTTGGAGTTATTGACATGCTTCAGAAAAGCCAAAGATCTTCTGCATTGAGATGAACTTCTTTGAGACTACTTGTGAGTCACTACATATGTTTGTGGGCAGCTGGGTTCTGTGGCCAAATTTGAAGCACTACTTCAAGCTGGTGCATGCTACCATATGGAGAAATGGTTTCCAGCCAAAACATTTAATTAACAGTGAATGGAGATGACCCTGCCTTCGCGCTGCCACATGGAAGTGCTGAACCACAGTGACAAAGCGAAGACGCGTGTACTTGCCACTAGGCCAGGTCTCTGCCCCTTTCCATCTGGCCATGATAACACCCGATCTTATTTTTACCATCCTCTCTCGTTCCTTCTTATTGCACTCCATATGGAGACAGGCAGTAGATACACGGGAAAGATACATACTTGGGAGCAAATACAATTTGGTTGGCAAAATTTGCCTCTTATAGGACCAACCTGAGACAACTTACCATTAAGCAGAAAATAGGGAAACATGGAAACCATAACCTTGTTTTTGTAAGTGTAGGTGTTTCATGGCTATTTCTATTAATGTTTTTTGAAAGGTTGCATCCATTAACACTGAAAATTTCATGGAGATATAAGGCACTGTATTAATAAGAGGAAAGAAAAGGGGAATATACCCAAAACCATACAACTGCCCATTTCTTGACACTGTTCCAGTTTTTGAAACATAATCAAAAACATGATAAATTTAAAATGCAGAAGTTATGGAACATCAAGAAGAACAAAACATCCATTATGATAAGAAGATCATTTCACGGAAGAAATCCCTAAAGTAATATCAAAAAACAAAATACTTATCACCACAGGTTACATTTAATAATACTCTCACAAAAAGAAGAGATCAGCCTTAACAGCTAATACCAAAGGCAGAACATGTCTCAGTAATGAATCCCAGGATATTTCCATGAACAAAAAGAACCAGAAATAACAAATGTTGTCAGTGCTAATAAAGAAAAAAGGGACAGTTCAAAAGAAGAATGTCTCCTTTAATTAACAGCATCAACCATTTTAGAATGCAAGGTTAACAGCACTACCAACCGGGTCTACATTATCTGATACACTTCACATTTTGTTAACCGATTTCCTACCTTAATCCAAGTTTTGAAAAAAAAAATACTGGACATTATTATGATCAAAGAGAATTTATTGGATCTTAAAAAATTTTCCATCTCTTTATATCTGATTGTCAAATCGACCTATATTTTTCATCATCCAGGAGGCTGCATGTAGTCTTTGAAACAAAGCATCATTAGTTCTTATACCAATTCCACCTGTTTAATATTTTTAAAAACAGTAGAATGTGATTTCCTGGATGCCTCATAACCTAATTAAAAGGTATTTAATGCAGTCATTTGTTTTTGAATTATGGAATGTCAAGTAATATTTGCTTGTCTTGCTTTTCTATTTTCACTACCATGGAATTTCAGTAAGGGCTTTCCAGGTGGTGCCACTGGTAAAGAATCTGCCTGTCAGTGCAGGAGATACAAAAGACTTGGGTTCAATCCCTGGGTCAGGAAGATCCCCTGGAGGAGAAAATAGCAACCCACTCCAGTATTCTTGCCTTGAGAATTCCATGGGCAGAGGAACCTGGCAGGCTACCATCCCTGAGGTCACAGAGTCAGACATAACTCAGTACACACATCTCACTAAAATGAACTATTGGGTAGGCATACTCTGAGATGATGACATTTTTTTTTCCCAAGTTTTTCTGGGAAATTACAAGTAAACAATCTTTAAAGATGGTTTTCGTTAAAAAGACACTGTGGTTAAATATCAATTACATGCAGATACACTCATAGTTTTTGGTAAACGGAACATTTTAAAAGCAATGATCAGAGATGTCTGTCTGCTTCAATCACCCTATTCAGTGAGTGGGACTGGTGTTCCTCTCAGTGGGAGCTGCCATCTAACAACACTTCACAGTAGGAGCCCAGTTGGATGATACAAACTAGGACGGAAAAGAATGTCTTTATGTTCAGAAAGATTCCAAGCTCTAGTGAAAGCGGCCCATGATTTATCTTTAGAGACAAGCACTTTGTTAACTGAACAAGTTCTAACCAGATGTTAATTGAGCATAAAATTACAAAACTTGGCTAGCACCATGGCAGATTGTAAATCCACTGGATAGAAGCTAGGTTGACCTCTATGTCCTACATGGCACCTAGCATGATTTGAGTGGTCTATAAATACTGAGTAAAAGGAAGTGGGAAGTATTTGGAGTTCAAAATTAACTTCTAAAACGAATATCCCATAGCTAGTCTTACAGTCTTCTCACTAGTATTTTACCATTAGTGATTGTTACCGTTTTCTGCCACTTACAAAATACTTTTAAGATGTGTTAATATAGCTAATCTTTGTACCAAATACAAGCTAAGTACTAGTTTCCTTATTTTCCTATAAAGAACCTGAGCCCCAGCAAATTTTCCCAAAAAAGTGTGATATGAACTAGTAAAGTTATTATGTGAACCATACATACTATTTGCTCAGAAATTTCTGAGGAAAAAATCCCTCAGAGAGTCCCAGTGCCCTTTTTGGTCTATTTTGATCAGTAAATTCATACACATACTCAACTAGAGTTGGGTCAGTATTAATATCAATTAACCCACATATTATATTTATGTGTGTTTACAGGTAGGCCCAGGACTATGACAAAGACCCTTCAAATATCCTTACTGAACTCTGTTCATCCTTTTTGCTTCTTATCTCTTAATATACATGTTGAGAGTATTCAATACCCTCAGCCTCCAACCCGCCATCATCTCCTCTCTTCGAACTAATTCCCTATTCTGTAACTGCAACCACCATCCTTCTACTGAAATGCCTGCTTTAAAAGCACTAGCAATCTTTGAGTCAACAAGTACAAACATCTTGTCTTGGTCCTCATCTTTCCAGGCCTTTCTACATCTTTTGACACTCTATTGATTCCTTCTTATTAATATTTTCTTTTCTGAATCCTCTGTAAAATGATTTTGTTCCCTGTGGTTCTGCTGTCTACCTGATGGCCTTGCATCTTTGCAGCCACAACTGTAAACTCTCTACTGATGATGCTTCTTTTGAGCTGGATAACCAGCTTCAAATTCAATAGAATAGAACATAACTTGTCCTCTACACTAAAGACTTCCTTCCTTTCTGACTTGCCTGTTCTAACAATAGGTTTATTATCATTCCAATCAATAGGTTTATTATCATTCCAACAAAGTAACTGAAGACTTTGTAGTTTCTCTTCTGGCTTCCAAGAACCACAATTTCTTTCTTCACAGTTGCTGACCTTTTTTACAACACAGTTTGAGCACATCTTGTTCAAATTACTATGCCAAGAACACAACTTAGTGGTACAGTCTTAAAATCTCACTTACAACTATTCAGTGTGCTCCTGTCCACTTCTCATTCCTATTACCTAGTAGGAATCTTTTAGCAGTCTTCTGACGTCTTCGGAAAAATTCCTTTTTATTCCCCTTCATTCAAGACAGCATGACGTAAAGAAGGAACTTTGATATTTCAGATTCTCTTCCCTCTGCATTTTTGCCTGAATTCACAGCTCCTTTAAACTAGAATGCATTAATCTCACATAGGCTGCACTAATCACTCTGAAAGAACCAGAATAAATGCTAATTTCCCACGTGGTCTTCCCTGATTTTCCAAATAAAAAGATACATCTCTTCCCTATAAAGTCCTTTAAAACTTGGCTATACCATTCACATATCACAGATTTTTCTTCCTTTTTGAATTATTTCTCAATACGCATCTGTGTACCTATCTACTAGGTCTATTTTTATGCAGGCCTATGTATCTACCCATCATTTTATCATTATTTACCTTTCTTTCCTTAAAATATTGATTCCAGAATGTTATACACTTCTTAAAATGAGGAGGAATTTCCATTCATGCTTACTTTTTTTTAACACATTAAAAAGCACCTTACATTTAAAAAACTTCTAATTTGATGTCTAAATAATTCAATTGTGTTTGAATTGGGAGAAAATTTTTTATGAAGAACATTAAAAGTGGCAGAATTGAAAGGGCATAGAAACACAAAAGGCTCATCAAGGGGATCTGAATGCTGACATCAGAAAACCCAGAAGAATTCAGTTCTAAAAACTAAGGATCAATGACCAATCTAGACTTCAAAGAGCCTACGGATGAGTAGAAAAGGATAGCCAGAAACAGAAGTCACATGAAGGATCCAACAATCAAAGAGGAAACATGGTTAGGGACAAGTCCAGAAATTATAAATGAAGAAGTAACATGACAATGTTTTGAAGCTAGCCAAAGAGCCAATTTTCTGGACCAATACCGGCTAGATCCAAACTTTTCCTATGATTCTTCCTTCAGCCTTGTGCTCTTATATCTTGACAGTGTCACAATTCAGGGAGACCCTAAAAGCAACAGTTTCTTCTAAGCATCCTTCCCCCCTCCCCATATTTTTTCTGTTAGCAGGAACAGGACTGCTAACAAATATATGCAGATGTGGCTCTAATGCTAATTCATGATGTGATAACTACACATAAGGGACTGAAGACACTGACTAGAGCCCAAGGCTGGGGTCAACAGGACTCAAAGGACACAAGTAATATGAAACTGTAAGTGAATTTAGCCACTGATTTATCTTTTTAATGGTAGAGCATATACTAGACATTGAGCTGAATTCCATATATAGAACAAAATGAGTCAAGCATGGACTGCTCTCAGGGAGCATGCAGTGTATTGGAGGATCTTGACAATAAATGGACCCACACAAAAATGTGTAACTAAATGCTGAAAGTACAATAGAAGAAGCAATCAAGGGTGCAGAAATATCAGATGGGTGAGTGGGGCAAGTTATTGGTGCTTAAAGAAGCCTCTTCAAGAAGGTGATAATTGAGCTGAGATAAAATATGAAAAGTTCTTTGATACAGGAAGCATATTCTAGTTAGAGAAAACATCATGAGCTAAAGTGGGAAAATTAGTTCATTCAAGAAATCTAAACAAAGCAACTCATTTGCTGGATGGGGAGGCAGAGGGAGTATGGCTGGAGATAAGACTGGCCAGACAGAGAATATTCAGATATCTGGATGAAAGAGATGGACAATCACAGAAACAATTAGAATGAGCAATAAAAGCCAAAGCACCTTTACAGTTATATACCAAAATTATGTGAAGCTGACTTTTAGGAAAATTGAATTGTCAGAATTCAGGCAGTCTTTAACTAAACACATTACATGACCTATAAACTCTGACTGTACATTATATCAGACCACATTACATACTCTGACTGTATTGTTATCACTAATAGTAACTATAAATACTTTATTTTTGGTTTGGATAATGGCTTATGAGTCACCAAAACCAAACTCAGTCTCTCCTTACCTACCTCCAAAACCTTCAGACTTGGTCTAATTTAGATGTGCTCTTCAGTCACTTTTTTTTTTTTTTTAACTACAAATTTCTCTCTCCAGAAATGACATTCAGTTGGCATCTTTGCTTCTGAAACACATTCTGAATTCAGGGTCACAGAGATGTCATTTTTAACAACACATTCTATCTCAGAGGAAATTCTGAGTGTCTGTTGGGTTAATTGCTTCCAAAAGAGAGAAAGAGACAAACGAGATGTTCCAATAATATGGAGGAGCTGTCACTCCTTTACTTGTGAAGTATGTTCAGCTTTCCGCCTTTGGGGTTGCATTTCTCAGAGAACGAGAAACGCATTCCCTCTCTGAGGCCACAGGAAAGCCAGGGAGGACACTGAGCCCAAAGGCACGGCGAGAATCCGGAGGACCTGCAAAGCCTCTGCTCTTCTTCCTTGAGGGACAGCATGCTAATCACTAGCGCACTGTCTTTCCCTCTTTGACACTCCTGCCATCTGCCTGGGAGGGAGTCTTGAGCAGTCAAGATCCTGGATGCTCTGATGTCTTGCTGAGCCATTGGCAAGCTTGGTCTCCTGGCTGACGGCTCTCTTTTTCTGAGAGATTGGTTTTCACCCTGAATAGAGAGCTAGAGTCGAACACATAAGTGTTCAAGAAGAACGATACTAAAAATTCCAGAAAGCTATTCATGCTGCAACCCCTAGGAAGAGCAGAAACTAGATTTCACTGAGGATCATAAATTAAATGAGGGCCTTAAGTCAAACCACGAGGCAGCAGCCAACTACTAAGGTTCTCATTTTTAAACTTTACTTGGTGTCAAAAATTCTCTCAAGAAAGAAATCATTTATAGTGCATTAACTTTGGAGAAATGACATCTGTTCTAGATTAGAGTCTGGTGTTCCTTCTCAGTTTCTATGGCAAGATGGAATAGGATTTTATTCACCTTATATATTTTGTGTTCCATATACACATTGGGGCCCAATTTTAATCCTAAACTTGTATACAGGCATGTTGTCTGGATATCATCATCAAACACAATGGTGGAACCACAAGAAATATAACTAAATAAGGTTTCTTTTTCTTTTCTTTTTTTTTGCTGAAAAATGTTTGGTTTTCTCATTAGTGAATGGAAAGGAACTGTGATGGGGAAATAAGTCCTGATGTACAGTCCAGGGAACTCCTCTCTGGATCCTAAGGACAATAACCTTGTTTTCTCCCAGGCTCTCTGGGGCACAGGGAGCAGGCTACATTTCTCTGGGACTCAAGAGAGAATGTAGGACACAGCACTGGAAACAGGATGTCATCACAAGGTCAGTGAGATTCTGCTGCTGCTGTACTCTGAGGGTGGTCTACCTATTTCCCTCAGCCCTCCTCAAATGTCATCCGCTGACATGGATGGCTCCCTGTAGGAACATGTGGATGGCTTCTGCATCTCCCCACTGGAGATCATTATCTTTTTCCTGGAGCATGCTTCTTTGCCCTGAGTAAGGTGATTCTGAGGCACGTTTCATCCCGATTTTTAGAGAATCCTTGGGGGAGTGCACTTTTATTGCCCATTCATGACAGAATCCAGCAGTAATATCTACTCATGCATATTCTTTATGTCATCTAGCAGTAGCCCATTAAATGCATTATTTATTAGCTTGCCCTTCTTGCCTGCCTTACTTCTCTACTTCCTTATTATGCTTCCTAACATCAGCCTCCAAATAAACTCCCTATGTCCACATCCTTCATGTGTATCTTTTGGAAGAATACAAAATGAAACAATTGAGCATTGGGCATTGACAGGAGATGTGCAGGAGTAGAACAAAAATGAATCAACAGGGACTTCCCTAATGGTCCAGTGGCTAAGACTCAGCACTCCAATGAACAGGGAGCCTAGGTTCAATCCCTGGTCAGGGAAACTAGATCCCACATGTCACTACTAAAGACCCTGCATGCCACAACTAAGACCTGGCACAGTCAAATAAATAATTTTTTTAAATGAATGAATGATTCAAGAGTATATGAAGCCCTTTGCAGCTAGTTTCAGGAATGCTAGAGAGAGAAAGTAAAAGGAAGCAAGTCCTACCTATGTTATGAAGTTAGGGTACCTCTGAGTAGAGTGATTTATTACTGTCAGAATAAAAACACCGTGAGAGCTGAGGGGTTTTTGTTCAGTGCTGTGTATTCCACCTAAAACAGTGTCTGACACATGGAAAGTTTCCAATCAATATGTATCAAATTAGTGACTAAAAACGACCACTTTAGACAATAAAGGTGGATGAGGAATGGGAAAATTGCAATACTGTTTACACATATGTATACATATGCAGGAATTCTATACATTACGCATAAAAACATGCACAAATACACACATGGAAACTATGGCTCCCAAATACACAACTTTCATTTTTAAGCAGCATTTAAATATAACACATTTTGAGCGTATATGTTTACCTACATTATTTATGCTTCAATACTGCCATTACAAATATATACACACACTCACACACCCACACTTAATGTTAATATAAATGTGCATACATATGTAATTCACCTTATCTTTTTTCCAACTCTTCTTACTGAGCAAGAACTAAGGCCTTAAATGACTTTGAAGCCTATCTCTGTTGGCACCAGAACTCCAAAACATGCCACCGAATTTCTTGGCCATTTTGTCTCCTCCCTTCCTCTTAACCATCCTGTGCAAGGTCTTCCTAGACCCCCTCTTCAATATCCCAGCTCTGGAGGAAAATATGAAAATTACTCTTATCTGAAACACTTACAGTGTAAAAATGTAAAGTTGTAAACAACACTGTATATGTTTCTGTAACCTAACACTTCTAATGAACTATTATGGAGCTCCATCATTTTTTCTTCTGTTCTTGGTTAAATGGCTGCCTACTGCTATGTAGAGTGAACAGAGGACTCGAATTCCAGTTGCTTCTGATGGCTGCTTTGTGTCCCACTGGGTCATAGGCACATAGGTGAACAAACAAAGAAATGTATAACTGTCTCATCATGAGAAGCCCAGATCACAAAAATAACCCGTAGCTTCAATTTAGAAAATCATGAGAGCATTAGGTCGTGCAGACCTTATAACCTCTGCTATTCCTATTGCCATCAGTTCCGTTTTGTTAGTTGTACGCTATCTTCCAAAGAGAATCATATTTCCTCTGAGTTAGAAAGATCATTTCATTGTCACGCTTGTTCAGTCCTCCCTGGAGCAGGAAGTGGTGTAATATTTGTGTCTAAGCTTTAATATACTATTTTCCCTTTTTTTTCTTTTTATGGTTTCAACCTTGACCTCTGACTTGAGAAGTCACTGTTTTAATCACCAGTGTTTCTCCAGATCTTAAAGCAGAAGTTATATGTCCCATACTTATGCAGAATGACCTTGGTAAGCTACATATGCCACCATATTAGCAATCATTTTTGTTTGACACGGTATAACCGCACCCAGCATCAAATCAGAACTCATAAACCAATAAATTGTTTTGCTACTTGGCTGTTAGCAGAATGCTAAGAATGCTAAAGCACATCTCGAGCAAAACTAAGCTGAAGTTGCATTTAAAGCGAGTTCCCTCAATTGGGGGGGTGGTGGGGGAAACACTAGATATATTAATGCCCTTCTTAGAAGATGAGTTCATCCTATCTAATGTGCATTAGAAATAATCTACTCATTTGATGAAAGGTTTGCAAGGCATGAATAAAGGGCCAGGCTGCTTGTCTACAGCAGCAATTAACAGAATCACACAAAGCCCATTTCAGTGGCCTATTTTCTCAGGCCAGCCATCAGTGTAATTATCCACATTAGAGGAGTTTTCTGAGCTTGAGGAGAGGTTCACAAGTCAAAGGGAGCTGAAGTTTACTCTGGAATTTAAATAACTGTTTGGTTTTAATAATTCTTCATCAAATAATCTCTAAGGTATCAAGAGAAATGATTCCCTCTGGTCTCCATAAGGAATCATCATTTTGGTGTTGCACTGGCATCGGCATAAGGTGGTACGAAATCACTTCAGCATTTCAGGCAGCCTCTCCAGGGGATTATGCAGAGCACATTCTGGTAAAGAAGGACTAATTCTGCCCAAATTATGAGCATGGGCATAGGCCAAAAGGTGACGTTCTCTGCGCACATTTTGATGAAGGAGTTATGTACCAAAAAGGTAAATGTGCTGATTCACAGGTTTACAAATGCAGTGTTACAAAAGCAACTTTCTCTCTTCGCCTTATACTCATTTTTCTCACTGTGAAACTCACTGATCATTAAGTATAATATGGCTAACGGTGGAGGAGACACTGTAATTCACAAAAATAATGAATTAATGAATATGCACACACAGACCACACATATCACTTACACATGGTATTTATATGAAGATACACCAGCCATGATGTATACATTTATATCTATTTATCTCATTTCACAGGGAGGGTCCTTCTGAAAATGATGGGGAATGTTAGAAGGTAACAGTGAGATTTATATACATTCATGCGTGTGTGCAAGTGTATGTACATGTGCAATTTTCCTGTTGATATCACATCCCTCCTTTAACATCATTATAGTGGCTCAGCATCAGTGAACACCGAAACTGCCCTTATTAAACTAGTAAAAGAGACCAATCTTTTCGTAGATTAGATGGCTAGATTTAGACAGGCTTTTTCCCAGGCATTTCAGATCAGCAACAGAAAAGCCTAAGAGAAAGATTTTTCACTGTTGCTATTATAAGTATAATGAAATGAAATATACTTCTGGCCAATTTCAACAAAGTGCAATTGGTATTTATGTAGGAAACTGGCATGAAACTAGTCTTTTAATGATGCACTAAGTGAGGTCTTAGCCCAAGACTTTAAAGTCCTTGAAGTCCTATGAAAATCTGATTCCTAGAGTAACTGCACTTATATTAATTATGAAGAAAGGACACCCTGCCACACACACCTCCACCCCAGCTATACTTCAAGCATCACTGAGTTTCACAGTGTGAAAACTAGCCAAAAGATGGAGGAAGAGTTGCTCAAATCTTTCTTTACCTTCTGCATATTGCCCCAAAGGTGCCTTTTTTTTAGACGAACTGAAGGATGAAAAGTGATGATGAGGGGATGGCTGATAATAGTGGATATCCACATATTGCTGAAATTATTCTGATTAACATATCTAAGAGATAGGGAGCATAATGTACACGCCTGTACACAGTGAGTGGTTTATTTTGAGATGCAAATTGATCTCATCTTTGATTACCAATGGTAATTTATAGTGAAAGATATTACAATTCAATCACAGACAAGGGAGTAGTCTTTCTGTAGCTCCAGAGAGCTGATGCTTTTTCAAAATGCCATTGCTAACACTATTGCATGCACTCAACAACAAACCAATACCCCTGCCACATTTACAAAGAATTCATGGGGAAACATGGAACTCACTTCTACATGCCAGGTAAATGGACAGAACTGAGACTGGCAGATAGAAGTATTTCTGATTTCCAAAGCTCATCTACATGACTGAACTCTCATGTGTGTGTGTGCACATGCATATACATGCACAAACACACATGCAGAGTCAGGTTTACCTAATGTTCCCTGAAAGTTAATTTAATCCTTTTCTACTTCCATCAACATTCTCTGCTTAGTTGGTTATTAACATCTTTTCAATTCATATTCACCCACACATGCACCAGCATACAAACAAAAGTAATTGGAGTGCATTTTGATCATTTCTGCTCTCCTGATGCCCAATGCAGATGACTGCAGGACTGACTCAACCATGATTATCAAAATTAGTGAGAGAGGTACAATGAGCACACCGGCCTTGCTGGAGTTCAACAAGGCATCAGCTTTTCAGGAAGCAAAAATTAAAGCTTTTAATATTTTTCAGATCTATCAAAAAAGTTGTTTCAAAAAATGTAATATAAACAATGTTTTTGAAATGATGTGACCATTGTTCTTCAACTTATTTTTTAAGAGAAATTTTGACAATGACCATGTGATGGTCCATAGGCTTTTGGTCAGTGGATGCAGCCGCACCCATCAGTGGGCTGACATCAGCTTTGAGATTTCTAGGTCCCTGCAGACAGCCATGTCAGGAGCCAGCCCTATCCACCAGCAGGTCAGTACTAGATCACAGAACCAGAGTCCTGCAACCACCCATGATAGAAGCTGGCTCTGCTCACCAGTGGACCATCACCAGCCCTGGGACTCCCAGGGCTCTTAACCAGTTGCCTCTTAACCCAGGCCTGCCAGTGAGCAGATGCCACCTCCACGTAAGGCAGGGCCTGGCAACCAACCTGACTGGGAGCCAACCATTCCTATCAGACCAGCCACTTCATCAGCACAACACAACAGGACCCAGGTAGCCCCACAGGTGACATCCCTAGAACATACAGCTCTGGAAACTACAGGAGAGTGCTCTGCGAAGTACACAGGACTTCTCCCACAACAGATCACTTCTCCAAGGTCAGAAAATGTAGTCAACCTATCAAAACACAGAAATAAAAACAGCAAATCAGGAAAAAGGAAGAAACAGAAGAATATAATCCCAACAAAGGAACAAGAAAAATCCCCAAAAGATCAAAATGAAGCAGAGATAGGCAATGAAGCAGAGATAGGCAATCTAACCTATAAAGAGCTCAAAGCAATGATCATAAAGACGTTCAAAGAACTCAGGAGAAAATTGGATGAATGGAGCAAGAAGTTAGAAGTTTTTTAAGAGTTAGAAAATATAAAGAAGAACCAAAAGGAGATGAAGAATACAATAACTGTAGTACAAAAGATATATTAGTTATCAATGGTAGATCAGATGATATAGAAGAAAGGATCCATGATCTGGAAGATGGAGTAGTGGAAATCATTGAAGCCGAACAGAAAAATAAAAAATGAAGCAGCAGCAGAAAAGAGGAGAGTTTCCTGGTGGCTCAGACAGTAAAGCATCTGCCTGCAATGCGGGAGACCCGAGTTCAATCCCTGGCTTGGGAAGATAGCCTGGAGAAGGCAATGACAACCCACTCCAGTACTCTTGCCTGGAAAATTCCATGCATGGAGGAGCCTGGTAGGCTCCATGGGGTCGCGGACATGACTGAGCAACTTCACTTTCACTTTCAGGACAAAATTAAGCACTAACATTTACATTATAGAGGAAGGATAAGGAGAAGATTAGGAGGAGAGAGGGAAGGGAGGAGGAAGAGGAAAAAGGAGACAGAGAGAGAGAGAGGAAAAGAATGCATTTGAAGATATAATAGGCAAAAACTTCCCTAACCTGGGAAAGGAAACAGGCATCAAGCTCCAGGAAGTATAGACAGTCCCCAACAGGATCAATCCAAATAAGATTACACCAAACACATTCTAATTAAAACAGCAAAAAAAATAAAAATGAATATTAAAAGGTCCTGGACTAAATTTACATCAAAATAAACATCACAATGAGAATCTGGAGAAAAATAATACAGTTTGAAAGAAAATTTGAAAGCTGGGATACATAAACTTTAAATTCAAAAATTTCTAAGTCTTCAAATAACAATGTGACAACAGGCACTTAGCATGTAGAAACTTACTTTTATTTTATTTTTTTACCCTATATAGAATAGAATCACTAGTCCCTATTTTATTTATTTTTCATTTCCTTACAGGACTATTGTGAAGCTAAAACAACACATGTGAAAACATGTGAGAGAAAAGGCATTATTAAACAATATATTGTATACCCTGCAAATCACATGTACACAAACGTACAAAAGGACAGTCATGATATCTCTGATGAATTGTAGCATTTCAATACCAACTACTACTACTACTAAGTCACTTCAGTCGTGTCTGACTCTGTGTGACCCCATAGACAGCAGCCCACCAGGCTTGCCTGTCCCTGGGATTCTCCAGGCAAGAACACTGGAGTGGGTTGCCATTTCCTTCTCCAATGCATGAAAGTGAAAAGTGAAAGTGAAGTCACTCAGTCGTGTCCGACCCTCAGTGACCCCATGGACTGCAGCCTTCCAGACTCCTCTGTCCATGGGATTTTCCAGGCAAGAGTATTGGAGTGGGGTGCCATTGCCTTCTCCGTCAATACCAACTAACGTTGTATATTTTTATATTTTTTTATTAACTAAATCTCATTTTAAAACTGTTTGATATATCCTGCAAGATGTTCCAAGAAAAAGAAAAGGACTCCTGTCCAAAAGTTCCGGACATAAGAAACCCTATTCCTTCTGAGATATATATCAAGCATACTAGCTAAAGTCTGAGAAGCCCTATAGCCTAAAAAAGTGTTTCAATTTTGATTCTCTCAGAGTACCCACATTTCTTTGACTTTGCAACATACTTTTTGGATGTGCTATTCAGTAACATCTCATCTGACATTGAACTGCTAGGTCCCATAGGACAGTTCATGAAACACTGACCTATATTATTTCTACCATTCTCACTTACTACTTTCTCTCTCTGTATGACTGTATTATGGTATTAACAAATATACCTGACTCAGTACATGCAAACTTCGCTATTTTTCCTGTAAAACCGAGGCAGGAGGCAGATAGGTGCCCCAGGGTAAAGCGATTAGAGATTCATTCCTATGAACTGAAACTCCAAGACAAGCATATCAGGACAATTAAGGGAGGAGGCTGGAACTTGCTCAGACCATGTATTACTTGTTCCTGAAATCAGGGGACCTCCCCGACCACACATGTGCAGAAAAGGAATCTTGGAGGCCAAAGAGAAGTTATGTCAAGGGATGTTCTACCCAGATGACTTTTCAGTAAAATCTATCTTGGGTAAGAGATGCATGTGCATACATGGGAAGATGCTGAGATATATCAAATATGGACTGCGAACCAGGCAAATCAAAATGACTGGCTAAAAGAAACCCAGAAGAAACACTCCATAAAAGTAATACAAACTGCCTCGAGGGTGCAACTCAGGGACTCTCCCTGAGTTCCCCATGTGTCTATCCACACGTACTGTGCTCTTTTCCTCCTAATGAATACTTTACTTGCTTCGCTACTTCCCATCTTTGTGGGAATTCTTTTCCCCAAAGCCGTAGGGCCAGGGGTCTTGTCACTGAGCACTGGTCTAGCGGCCAGGATCTAGTGCTTTTACCACCAGGACCCAACCCAGTCTCTGGCTGGGAACCTAAGCCCTCCTCCCAGCATTGCAGGCCGAGGCCACTGGAGATTAGAACTACACTGTCCAAAAGAGTAGCCAGTAGTCCCTGGAAATGTGCCAGTTCCAAATTGAGGTTTGCTTTAAGTATGAAACACATAGGGCTTCCCAGGCAGCACTGGTGGTAAAGAACCTGCGGGCCAATGCAGGTTAGACATTAAGACAACCTGGTTCAATTGGGAAGGTTGGGAAGATCCCCTGGAGAAGAGAATGGCAATCTCCACTCCACTGTTCTTTCCTAGAGAATCCCATGGACAGAGGAGCCTGGCAGGCTATATAGTTCATACAGTCACAAAGAGTCAGACATGACTGAAGCAACTTAGCAACTTAGCATGAAACACATAGCCAACTATAAAGGCTTAATGGAAAAATAATTGAGAATATCTCAATAATTTTGTATAGATTACATGTTGAAATGATAATATCAGATTTATGAGTTAGATAAAATATATTATGAAAATGATTGTTCAGTCACTCAGTTGTGTCTGACTCTTTGCAACCACATGGGCTGTAGCACGTCAAACTTCCACATCCTTCACTAGCTCCTGGAGTTTGCTCAAACTCATGTCCACTGAGTCGGTGATGTCAACCAACCATTTCATTCTCTGTTGCCCCCTTGTCCTCCTGCCTTCAATCTTTCCCAGCATCAGGGTCTTTTCCAATGAGTTAGCTCTTCACATCAGGTGGCCAAAGTATTGGAGCTTCAGCTTCTACATCAGTCCTTCCAATGAGTATTCAGGGTTGATTTCCTTTAGGATTGACTGGTGTCATCTCCTTACTGTCCAAGGCACTCTCAAGAGTCTTCCAATCAATCTACCTGGTTCTTTTTACTATAAAACTTAAGGTAACACATGGTTTATATTTTTGGCTCATTATACTTTTAGATGATCAAGCTGGTTTTAGAAAAGGCAGAGGAACCAGAGATCAAATTGCCAACATCTGCTGGATCATGGAAAAAGCAAGAGAGTTCCAGAAAAACATCTATTTCTGCTTTATTGACTC
>NW_011494870.1:3107606-3112417 GCF_000754665.1 Bison bison bison | reverse complement strand
AACATCTATTTCTGCTTTATTGACTATGCCAAAGCCTTTGACTGTGTGGATCACAATAAACTGTGGAAATTTCTGAAAGAGATGGGAATACCAGACCACCTGACCTGCCTCTTGAGAAACCTATATGCAGGTCAGGAAGCAAGAGTTAGAACTGGACATGGAACAACAGACTGGTTCCAAATAGGAAAAGGAGTATGTCAAGGCTGTATATTACCACCCTGCTTATTTAACTTATATGCAGAGTACATCATGAGAAATGCTGGGCTGGAAGAAGCGCAAGCTGGAATCAAGATTGCTGGGAAAAATATCAGTAACCTCAGATATACAGATGACACCACCCTTATGGCAGAAAGTGAAGAGGAACTAAAAAGTCTCTTGATGAAAGTGAAAGTAGAGAGTGAAAAAGTTGGCTTAAAGCTCAACATTCAGAAAACGAAGATCATGGATTCCAGTCCCATCACTTCATGGGAAATAGATGGGGAAACAGTGCAAACAGTGTCAGACTTTATTTTTCTGGGCTCCAAAATCACTGCAGATGGTGACTGCAGCCATGAAATTAAAAGACGCTTACTCCTTGGAAGGAAAGTTATGACCAACCTAGATAGCATATTCAAAAGCAGAGACATTACTTTGCCAACAAAAGTCCGTCTAGTCAAGATATGGTTTTTCCAGTGGTCATGTATGGATGTGAGAGTTGGACTGTGAAGAAAGCTGAGCACTGAAGAATTGATGCTTTTGAACTGTGGTGTTGGAGAAGACTCTTGAGAGTCCCTTGGACTGCAAGGAGATCCAACCAGTCCACTCTAAAGGAGATCAGTCCTGGGTGTTCATTGGAAGGACAGATACTGAAGCTGAAACTCCAATACTTTGGCCACCTGATGTGAAGAGTTGACTCATTGAAAAAGACTCTGATGCTGGGAGGGATTGTGGGCAAGAGGAGAAGGGGATGATAGAGGATGAGATGGCTGGATGGCATCAGCAACTCGATGGACATGAGTTTGAGCAAACTCCAGGAGTTGGTGTTGGACAGGGAGGCCTGGTGTGTTGCGATTCATGAGGTTGCAAAGAGTTGGACATGACTGAGCGACTGAACTGATACTTTTATTCCTATTGGACATCGTGACTATAAAATGTTTATAAAAAATTATAAAATTCCAACAAAATATAAAGAAGAAAATTATCACTTAGTTCCGTCATATATGGACATTCACGTTGAATCTTTCAGTGAATTTTCTGATGATTATTTCTCTATGTATTATTATTACAGCATATCACAATTAGGATCATGGTAAGTACACACACATAGACAGGTAGGTAGGTAGGTAGACAGATACATACATACACACACGGGTTGATTCTTAGATAATAGATGGAGATCTACTAAAACCATCCTTCTGTACTTTATTCTGAGGGCTGTTCATGATGTCAGACTACACACTGACTTTTCCTCTTCCTTTAGTTGAGCATAAAGTCTGGACTACAATTAACTTCAGGACACAAAATCATCTAGGAAACATGCATTGTGAAATAACCTTCAAGCTCAAGGATTTCACCAGGATACCTCTGAAGTGAGTCTGGTTTTAGAGGCTCCTGGTGACCTTGGAAGAGAGGAAGACCATCTAGGCTCAAACATAAACAGGATAAGCCAGGATTCTTCTGCTGATTTGCCTTTTGTCTAAAAAAAAAAAAAAAAACGAAACCACATATAAACCTATAAATCGAATCCCAGCTTGCCGCTGCCATTTATTTAACGAAGTTTTAGAAAAGCAGAAACTTCACTACAGTTGGTGATTTATTGCCAGGGGAGTTCAAGGAAACTCCCTTATGTGAGCTATTCATTTTCTTGTTCTGAGCATCCCAAATCATCTCAGCAGGAGGGGATGTGTGTCCCTGACCTTGGCTGCTTTCTCTGGTTTGGGTTTTCATTTGCTAAATAGGTCACAGCACATTGTTTATTCTGGCCCACAGCTCAGGCAACACAGTGGGATTCCCTTTCCTGGCCTTGCCCTCTCCCTTCCTTCTTCTCCAGCCCCCACCCTCTGGGATTTGCAGAAGCACTCAAGCAGTTTAAACCTGGCCTATGTCCACAGCAACAGCCAGTTTCAACTGAAGGAGATCCTCTATGATTCTACTCAGTCTACCAGGCAGGCAAATGAATGGAAAATAATCATGTTGGAAGTTTGCCATTGCAAAGATTAGATGACTACCTTGTTGACTGGATTTTTTACCTTCTAAACTATCTGTTTTAAGTGTAAATAGTTTTTTCCTTTCCAGCATTATTTTTATAGCCTCTGCCTTCCCCCAGCTTTTTCAGTTGTTCAATCTGTCACACATTGCAGAGATAGTAATGGTATCAAAATAATCCTACTTTGTTTACATAAGGTTAATGTAAGGTCTTTAATCAAAAGACCACCAACTATTTTGTGGATGATTGAGTCTTTTACTCCAGCTGTGAGGCAAGGGAAAAGTAAGAGAGGAAGGTTTACATATAACCAGAAAAAAACCTCATGCGTCTGTATCTTCTCTATTCAACTTGTTTTTGTTTTGAATAAAACAATGTCAGTCTTCCAATCTTTTTATACAATGGAATCTCCCTTTCCTGCTTTCTCTAATTTTTATAATTCCATTTATCTCCTCTTAGTGCATCAATTATACTTTAAAAAAATTTTAGTAGTTGCTCTAGAGTTTACAATACACATTTTTAACTAATCTAAACCCACCTTTAAATGATACTATAATACTTCAAGTGTTGTGCAAGTGGTTTATAACAGGCTATCTTCAACTTTTTTAAATCATTCAATATATAGTTGCTGTTAATTTGAACAGTTCTTTTACATCAATTAAGAATGAAAAATAGATTTTGTTTCCATTTAATTCTCCAGTGCTTGGCTTTATGGAGATTCTGAGTTTGTGATCTGTATCATTTCCTCCTCTCTGAAGAATTTTTTTTTTTTTTTGCAGGGCAAGTCTGTTGGTGATGAATCTGCACAAAGTATGTGTTTGAGAAAGTCTTTATTTCTCTCTTATTTTTCCAGGGTAGCTTCTCTGGACATCGAATTAAAGGTTAGTGTGTTTTCCTTTTAATACTTTTTAAATATTTCATTCCATCTGTTCTTGCTTACAAAGTTTCTGATGAGAAGTCTCCTGTAATTTTCTCCTTTTCCCTACTAAGGGGAGTAGACTATACCACCCCAACATAAGCCACTTTGCCATAATGATTATTCATAGCTGAAGGTAACAAAAACAAACACAAGAAAAGATGTCTCTGCCCTCCCTATTCCGTCTAAAAGCAGGATGTAAATTTGTAAAGGTGTTCTCCCTCCCTTCTCTACTAGAACAGAAGTTAATCACAAAAGACAGCACTAGACCCAGAGACTGCACCAGAGGAATCTACATAATAAATTTTAAAAACTAACCTTCATCTTTCATTAGTTTCCCGCTGGGTCTACCTTTCCACAAAATGCCACCCTAGAAATTCAAAGTCCTTTTCCTTTGTCTTGTCACTTCTCTAGAACCCACTGTTCCTCTGTTAAGATGCTATCTAAGCCCAGGTTCTAACCATCTCTTTGAGTTACTCATTACTGAGCACCCATGGGTACATGTTCAATGCACATGTTGATAAAGCCATTTTTTCTCTTGTTAACCTGTTTGTTGTCACTCTAATTTATAGGGACCCAACAGGTAAGCCTAACATGGGTAGACAGAAAACAACTTTTCCTCCTCCGTACTCTTTAGATAAAGCAGGACTGATACGCTTTCTGGCTTCCTTGAGCTGTCTCTTGGTCTTTCATTGTCAGCAGTCTGAATATGATATGACTAGGTATGCTGATTCTTTCTCTTTCTGGTACTTACCCTGTTTTGTGCTGTCTGGACTGTCTGCATCTGCATTTTGATGTCTGTGACTAATTTTGGAAAAATATTACCCATTATTACTTCCAATATTTCTTCTGCTCTCCCTTCTTTCCTTTCTTCTTCTGGCATTCCAATTATAGTGATACTTGTAGTTGTATCTTAGGTTGAAAATTTTCTATTGACATATCATCAAATTCACTGATTCTTTCCTTGGCTATGTCATCTAATGATGCGTTTATCAAAGGAACTCTTCATTTCTGCTATTTTGTTTTTTTAGTATTTCCTTATATTCTTTCCTAAAGTTTCTTTCATCACTCATTTCTTCTTGAATATAGCCTACTTTTCCATTAAAACTCTTACCACATTCAGTTCAGTCTCTCAGTCATGTCCGACTCTTTGCGACCCCATGAATCGCAGCACGCCAGGCCTCCCTGTCCATCACCAACTCCCAGAGTTCACTCAAACTCAAGTCCATCGAGTCAGTGATGCCATCCAGCCATCTCATCCTTTGCCATCCCCTTTTCCTCCTGCCTCCAATCCCTCCCAGCATCAGAGTCTTTTCCAATGAGTTAGTTCTTTGCATCAGGTGGCCAAAGTACTGGAGTTTCAGCTTTAGCATCATCCTTCCAAAGAAATCCCAGGGCTGATCTCCTTCAGAACAGACTGGTTGGATCTCCTTGCAGTCCAAGGGACTCTCAAGAGTCTTCTCCAACACCACAGTTCAAAAGCATCAATTCTTCGGTGCTCAGCCTCCTTCACAGTCCAACTCTCACATCCATACATGACCACTGGAAAAACCATAGCCTTGACTAGACGGACCTTTGTTGGCAAAGTAATGTCTCTGCTTTTGAATATGCTATCTAGGTTGGTCATAACTTTCCTTCCAAGGAGTAAGCGTCTTTTAATTTCATGGCTGCAGTCACCATCTGTAGTGATTTTGGAGCCCAGAAAAATAACTG
>NW_011494870.1:3094521-3107506 GCF_000754665.1 Bison bison bison | reverse complement strand
CTGAATGTTGAGCTTTAAGCCAACTTTTTCACTCTCTACTTTCACTTTCATCAAGAGGCTTTTGAGTTCCTCTTCATTTTCTGCCATAAGGGTGGTGGCTGCATATCTGAGGTTACTGATATTTCTCCCGGCAACCTTGATTTCAGCTTGTGCTTCTTCAAGCCCAGCATTTCTCATGATGTACTCTGTATAGAAGTTAAATAAGCAGGGTGACAGTATACAGCCTTGACGTACTCCTTCTCCTATTTGGAACCAGTCTGTTGTTCCATGTCCAGTTCTAACTGTTGCTTCCTGACCTGCATAATCTTAGTTAAATTCCCTGTGTGATAATCTGACACTGGAGTCACATCAGAGTCTTTTCTGATGTTTGCTCCCTATATGTGTTTTTCTCTTTCTTCTTGGCATGACTTGCAATTATTCATTAAAAGTCAGACATGCTGCATCAGGTAATAGGATCCAAGGTAAATGGGCCATCAGTGTGAGGATTTATCCTGATCTGTTGAGAACTGGGGCTGTGTTTAATGCTTGCTATAGCTGTAGTTTCCACAGTCTTCAACACTAGTGTCCTTGGTTTTGTCTCCCTGTTACAGCCCTTGGGTTTCCCTGAATATTTTCCCTCAGAGTCTGTCTTGTGACTCTTTCAACTGCAATCCATTGTTATTATATAACACTAGAACTTACTAGTGTGGTGCTAAGTTGTGACAGACAAGGTTTTTTCTACAATCTTATTGAAAGATTATAGAAAGTCTTTCACTGGGCCTGTGTCTCTGGGCTGTGATATTCACAAGTATATTTTGAGGGGTTTAAGTTTTGTTTCTTTTTGTTTAAACCCTCCATCCCCTACCCTCTTCTCTGACTTCAGTGTTTCTATTTCCTTAAATCTCTAGCCCCTATTAACTATGAGTCCCTGTCCTTAGGTAAACAGAAAGCTAGAGGAAACCAGCATGGGAGGAAGGCCCTTATTTCCACTGTGTACAGTTGCCAGCTGTGTACAAAGAATGGGTCTTTGCTATGAAGAACCCTCTGGGTGTATATCATGAAGATTATTTTTTCCATCTATTGCCAGAGGCTTGGGGGGTGGCAATCTTCCTCTGATCTTCACTCACTAGGACACCCTGGTAGGACTCCTGGAGGTAAAGGCCACAGAAGTATGTGGGGCCCCTAAGACTGCAGCCACCCACTCTCATGCTGTCCATACTCAGACTCTAGCAATTTTTTTCACAGTTACCCCTTAAGTTTTCCTCCCAGTGATGGCTGAAGCTGCTTCTACTCTAGGTAAGCAGATCTTTGTTGGATCTGCTATTTCCCTAGACTCTGGGTTGACACTTTACTCAGCAAACTCAGTTCACTGACACATCTGAGAGAAGTCACTGATTTTCAGTTTGTACAGCATTATCTTGTAAGGACACAGTGACAATTTCCAAGATTTTTGCTGAAACTGAGAGTATCTCCATAATTGAATTTTCACATCTTATTTGTAGTAAGTTTATCCTTAGGAGGATACTTCATAGTGTTTGATCACAGATGAGTTTGGGCATTGCTGTCGTTCAGTAATGTTAATCATCTGTCAGGTTCCCTTCCACACTATGTATTCATTATTCTCTGTTAAGCAAATATTTATTGTGTGCCTGTGGGAGTAAGATATACCAAGGTCCTCTTTCCTTGCTATAGTCACAAAATCCTCTGAAACTAAATTTACAAATCAGGCCATACTAAGGCCTGGCATATTAAGTTTTGCTATTAATATATTTTTAAAGCAACTATAAGACAGTCTTAACTCAGTAGTTGCCCGTTGATTAATAAGTCAAAGAAGACATTAGAGAAGCATGGTATTTTGAATATCTATTTCCACTAAATAGATAACAGAGTGCCATGAAACTCTGGTGAGATGCTTATCATTTTTAGATTGTGGAGCCGAAGAGAAAATCCTATTAAACTTTCAGTTGACACTAGAAACATTAATTCAGTTGAATCAAAATAGTGCTTTTGCCTATTGAGGTTGTCAATTTCCATCTTAAGGAAGGTGAACATTATAGATTAAATCAAGAAAAATCCCTCTGTCCAGGACATAATAACTAGATTCAACAAAGAGGAAAACTGAAGGTATTCCCTCTTTATACCTAAACGGTGAATTCATCATGATGTCAAATAAAATATTTGTTATGAATCTGCTATGATCTGGTGCTGTACTGTATTTAGAGATCAAGTCATTGTTCATTCTTGGTAAGTAAAGAAAATGCAAGTTTTAGTATTGTAAATAGTAGCTTTATATATCTTTATATATATATAAAACATATATGTATGTATGTATATACAAACATCTATTCAAAAAACATAAATTCCATCATCTCTTATGAGTAATAAATTGTATTTACTTTTTGGAAAGAGCTTATAGGGAAGTAAAGTCTCCATTTACTTATTACATAAGACTATGGAAACCAATTCTCAACTAAGAGCAAACTGGTTTTGCTCTGAAGGTTTATGCTTGTCCCAGAGTTTAGAATGGTAGGCCAGGAACTCAAGGGGTTTTTTCTTTCCCCTCTAAGTTGCCTTCATTGATACTACTCTAAAAAAATTTGGAGGGAGTAATTTTTGCAATAGTTTTATCTCAACAACCCTTTAAAAATGCTTGAGGGTATGGGGAAAAAAATTGTCAAAATGTTGAAGCGACTCTTGTTGATTTAAGTGTAATTGATCAGGAGCAATAAAAGAAAGAGCATGGTACAAAAGACAAAAGGCCTGAGGCTATTTCAGGTATTGTTTCTGGCTTATTGTACAAAATAGAGAAAGTCTCACATACTCACTCAGTCAAGGTTCCCCACTGTTCTCTCCTTTTAGTATAAACAAAAGATAGCTAGTTTCTTGACGGCAGGTTTCCAGTCTTAATTGAGTACACATTGATATTTTAATGGTCTCTAGGGCAGAGAAGAATTGCATGGCACCCCTCACCTCCGGTCACCAGGTTCTCTGTAACTCAGTCTTTCATGGCCAAGGACTATAATAATTATTTCAATCTACATTTGTGCATGTGTGCTTAGTCATGACTCTTTGTGACACCATAGAGTATAGCCCACCAGGTTCCTCTGTCCATGGGATTCTCCAGGCAAGAATACTGGAGTGGGTTGCCATTCCCTTCTCCAGGGGATTTTTCCAACCCAGGAGTTAAACCTGGATCTCCTGCATTGCAGGTCAATTCTAAGCCAGCAGGGAAGCCCCAATTTACATTCAGCATCTCAAAATTGAAAGGATTCCATGAACAACAAAAGAGCAAGTGATTTCCTGAAGTGTTTTAATATGGATAAAATAATAAACTATAAATATACAAATCATTAGTAAAGCCTTTTTCTTCCTGGAGAATTGTATTCAGAAATTAATGCAAACATCTAAGGTATGCATGTGTGCTTTTTCACCCATCATGTTTGTGTGTATGGGTCTGTGCATTCCACTGCTAAAAGAGACATGCAAAATAATATCAGATTTGCTACCATCTATAGTACTGGTTTCTTCTAATAACTGTGTGCTTGCGGGGTTTATTGAGGAAGGTGATTGCCCAAAAACCACATCACAGTCATATCTCATCACCTTCAGCTGAAATAATTTATAATTTAATCTTACATACCGGCGTACTAAATTAGTATTACTCATCAGAACTCGCTTATTAATAAAACAAGCTGAATTAGCCACTGGAGAATCATATTTGGAAATTCAATGACAATTTTACATTTTTAATAAAGGCTCAGAAATATTATTGCAAAGCAGGTGGTATAGAGAACTGTGGTCAAATTTGACATGCATTAATAATTGAAGTGCGGAACGTGACAGAGGTGAAAATTGATATTGATTTCTTTTCTCTAATATTTGGAGGAGTTCTAAAAGGTAAATAAAATGAGATAACAAGATATATCAAGTCTCACTGATTCCTTTGATCACCTCCTCCCCACATATCACTCCTTCGCCTACCATGTTTTGAATAATTCAATGCCCATAGTCTTTCCAGTTCAATGCATTATAAAACACACTCAAGCTGAGTTTCAATCATATTAGACTGAAGCTGAATTTTTTATGAAGGATTATTTAAAACAAAATGCGTCTTGAGCCCAACAGCCTTTGAAACCAAACAATCCTGGGAGTTCAGTAAGGAAATGTCAACACTGTGCAGAATTTTTCGATTCAGAAAATTAAAGGAATCCTATTTGATGTATATTAACCATATCAATATTAACAACCTTCTGCTGGATTTCAGCACTGATTTGAGAGCTGAGGTAGTATTGGTCTTGTGTTTTAACTAGGTGTGAAAGCACTGAGAGAGTTGTTCTTGGGTTGAACTTGACCTGCCTCTGGGAGTGCTCTCTGTTCCATCATTTAGAAAAGCTTTATTCAGGTTCATTTTTCTGCCCTCATTCTTCTCATCTGCATCCCTTTGGAAAAAGAAAGATGTTCCATATAGATGTGAATACTGCAGACGCTGTTTGGCAACAGTGTTTTTCAGCTTCCCATCTTTAAAAAATTATATTGCTGACCACCCATTTGACTGAAAAGTGATTCATTTTACTGACAGACACCTGGACTGAGATGCGGGAGGTGGGATGAAATGGGAGATTGGTATTGACATATATACACTATTGACTATGTATAAAATAGATAACTAATGAGAATCTTTGGTGGAGCTTCCTAGGTGGTATGGTGGTAAAGAATCTGCCCGCCAATGCAGGAGACACAGGAGAGCAGGGTTGGTCCCTGGGTCAGGAAGATCTCCTAGAGAAGGAAATGGCAATCTGTTCCAGTATTCTTGCTTGAATAATCTCATGGACAGAGAAGCCTGGTGGGCTACAGTCCATGGGGTTGCAGAGAGTGAGACAAAACTGAGCAACTGAGCACAAGCCCACATAAGAACCGACTGTATAGCACAGGGAAATATATTCAATGTTCTATGGTGATCTAAAAGGGAAGGAAATTCTAAAAAGAGGGGATACATGTAAACCTATAGCTGATTCACCCTGCTTTACAGTAGAAACACAACACTGTAAAGTAACTATATTCCAAAAAAAAAATTTCTTAAAAAGAGAAACCAAAACAAACAGGTTATTTCAAACTTCCTTTTTAATTTTCAGTCATAGCTCTATGTTGCAACCCTACTTGTTTAAAAGTTAGATCATGAAAGTTGCTTCCTATATGACCTTCAAAATAATTAATCAAAATAGTCTTCAAGAGGCTATATAAAAAGCAAGCAGAATATTACTAATTATCAGTCTTTCTCTTGAGTTATATAGTATCTTGTAAATTCAAGTAAAAGAAACTCAAATGGACAGTGTCACAGTAGCCAAGCATACCAGTACTGTTATCTCACCATTCATTAATTTTTTCTGCCAAATCACCCTGACCCTTAGACTACTGAGAATGTCTTTTTAATTAATTTTTAAGGTTCTCCTCTATTTGAATTGAAAAATGGTCACAATTTTGCAAGTAAAATTAAAGAAAATACATGAAAGTAGGAGACCATCTGAGATATTCTCATTAGACATTAAATACATGTAATTTAAAAACATACACAGACAAACACACACAAACACATACATACATGCACTGGGATAAACCTCCATCCTCCCTGTCAGTTGAACATAGGTCCACTGGTTTAGAAACAGGGAAGCCATTTCACAATGTAATTAGGGAAATTGGCTGGACCATTCCTTGTGAATATAATTCCATGTAGCCACTTTTAAAGTTGTTCGGATCTTGGTCCCTTCTAGCAATCTACTCCAATACCGTGTATGTGCTCACATTCAGTTGTGTCCAACTCTTTGCAACCCCATGGACTGTGGTCCGCCAGGCTCTTCTGTCCATGGAATTTTCCAGGCAAGAATATTGGAGTGGGTTGCCATTTCCTTCTCCAACACTGTGTAGTCCATCTAATTAGCTTCCTTCTAAAGCCAGATGAGAAAGAAAAAGCGAGGTGAAGAACTAAGGTAACTGACCAAAAAGGTGGAGGAAAAGGAACAAAAACAAATTCTCAAATTTCATTTTCCCCCATATTCTCTGTACTTTGCAAGAGAAAAATATTTGGGTCTGAGTTCCTTTCATTCTTTGGCTTCCCTGGTGGCTCAGATTCTTAATTATTGTTGGTTCAAAGTGTGAAAAATAAAAAGGTACAAAAGAAAACAGAGAGAAGTGGTATGGACCTAACAGAAGCACAAGATATTAAAATAAGGTGGCAAGAATAAACAGAAGAACTATACAAAAAGTATCTTAATGACCCAGATAACCATGATGGGGTGATCACTCACCTGGAGCCAGACATCTTGGAGTTTGAAGTCAAATTGACCTCAGGAAGCATCAGAACAAACAAAGCTAGTGGAGGTGATGGAATTCCAGCAGAGCTATTTCAAATCCTGAAAGATGATGCTCTTACAGTGCTGCACTCAATACGCCAGCAAATCTGGAAACTCAGCAGTGGCCACAGGAATGGAGAAGGTCAGTTTTCATTCCAATCCCAAAGAAAAGCAATGCCAAAGAACATTGAAACTACCAAACAATTGCACTCATCTCACACGCTAGCAAAGTAATGCTCAAAATTCTCCAAGCCAGGCTTTAACAGTACATGAATCGTGAACTTCCAGATGTTCAAGCTGGTTTTTAAAAAGGCATAGGAATCAGAGATCAAATTGCCAATATCCGTTGGATCATCAAAAAAGCGAGTTCCAGAAAAACATCTACTTCTGCTTTGTTGACTATGCCAAAGCCTTTGACTGTGTGGATCACAATGAACTGTGGAAAATTCTTAAAGAGATGGGAGTACCAGACCACAGGTCCAGTCAAGAAACAACAGTTAGAACCAGACATGAAACAAACAGACTGTTTCCAAATCGGGAAAGAAGTATGTCAAGGCTGTATATCGTCACCTTGCTTATTTAACTTATATGTAGACTACATCATAAGAATTGCCAGGCTGGATGAAGCACAACCTAAAATCAAGATTTCCAGGAGAAATATCAATAACCTCCGATATGCAGATGACATCACCCTTATGGCAGAAAGCAAAGAGGAACTGAAGAGCCTCTTGATGAAAGTGAAAGGAGTGGCTGATTCATGTCAATGTATGGCAAAAACCACTACAATATTGTAAAGTAATTAGCCTCCAATTTTGAAATAAATTAATTAAAAAAAAAAGAAAATGAAAGAGGAGAGTGAAAAAGTTGGCTTAAAACTCAACCGTTCAAAAAACAAAGATCATGGCACCCAGTCCCATCACTTCATGGCAAATAGATGGGGAAATAGTGGAAACAGTGACAGACATTATTTTCTTGGGCTCCAAAATCACTGCAGATGGTGACTGCATCCATGAAATTAAAAGATGCTTGCTCGTTGGAAGAAAATCTATGACCAACCTAGACAGCATATTAAGAAGCAGAGACATTACTTTGACAACAAAGATCCATCAGTCAAAGCTATGGTTTTTCTAGTAGTCATATATGGATGTGAGAGTTGGACTATAAAGAAAGCTGAGCACCGAAGAATTGATGCTTTTGAACTGTGGTGTTGGAGAAGACTCTTGAGAGTCCCTTGGACTGCAAGGAAAAGATCAAACCAGTCCATCTTAAAGGAAATCAGTCCTGAATATTCACTGGAAGGACTGATGACGAAGCTGAAGCTTCAATACTTTGGCCACCTGATGTGAAGAACTGACTCATTGAAAAAGCCCCCGATGCTGGGAATGATTGAAGGCAGGGGGAGAAAGGGATGACAGAGGTTGCGATGGTTGGATGGCATCACCGACTGGATGGACATGAGTTTCAGCAAGTTCCAGCAGTTGGTGATGAAGAGGGAAGCCTGGCGTGGTGCAGTCCATGGTGTTGCAAAGAGGTGGACACTACTGAGTGACTAAACAGAAGTGAATTCAAAAAAGAAAATATGGAGTCCAGAATTCCATTAACTCTCTTGAATGCAGTATCAAAACTTTCAGTTCAGTTCAGTTGCTCAGTTGCGTCTGACTCTTTGCGACCCCATGAATCACAGCAGGCCAGGCCTCCCTGTCCATCAACTCCCAGAGTTTACCCAAACTCATGTCCATTGAGTCAGTGATGCCATCCAGCCATCTCATCCTCTGTCATCCCCTTCTCCTCCTGCCCTCAATCCCTCCCAGCATCAGGGTCTTTTCCAATGAGTCAACTCTTCACATCAGGTGGCCAAAGTATTGGAGTTTCAGCTTCAACATCAGTCCTTCCAATGAACACCCAGGACTGATCTCCTTTAGAATGGACTGGTTGGATCTCCTTGCAGTCCAAGGGACTTTCAAGAGTGTTCTCCAACACCACAGTTCAAAAGCATCAATTCTTCGATGCTCAGCTTTCTTCACAGTCCAACTCTCACATCCATACATGACCACTGGAAAAACCATAGCCTTGACTAGACAGACCTTTGTTGGCAAAGTAATGTCTCTGCTTTTTAATATGCAATCTAGGTTGGTCATAACTTTCCTTCCAAGAAGTAAGCGTCCTTTAATTTCATGGCTGCAATCACCATCTGCAGTGATTTTGGAGCCCCCAAAAATAAAGTCTGACACTGTTTCCCCATCTATTTGCCATGAAGTGATGGGACCAGATGCCATGATCTTCGTTTTCCGAATATTGAGCTTTAAGCCAACTTTTTCACTCTCCTCTTTCACTTTCATAAGAGGCTTTTTAGTTCCTCTTCACTTTCTGCTGTAAGGGTTTAAGACATTCCAAAATGAATGGATAAACTTTAAAAAGTATAGTCTGGTGTGGTGATGGTATGAATTGGGAGACTGAGATTAACATATGTATAGTGTATGTACAAAGGAGATAACTAATGAAAACATACTGGACAGCACAGGTAACTCTGCCTAAGCTCTGTGGTGACCTAAATGAGAAGGAAATCAAAAAGAGGGAATATATGTGCACATAGAGTTCATTCAGTTTACTGTACAGCAAAAACTAACACAAGGTTGTAAAGCAATTATATACTCCAGTAAAAATTAATTTAAAAACTTCTGAAATCAAGAAAGCCCATCCACACTGGACTATGTTTCTGAATAAAATCACTCACAAAGTCTAGAAGAAAGAAAGGAAGGCTTCCTAGATGCCCTATGTGAATTGCTGAACTTGTAGGTAAGCATGCTCTTTTAAACTGAGTGAGAAGAAAGCCAGTCATTATTCTGGGGGTCCCTTTTCTAAATCTGCAGTGAGTGCCTCAGGGACCCTAACAACTAAATTAGATGTCTCTTTTGATGGAAGCTGCCTTTATGGATATTCTAGACCATGATTTCTGTCTCTCAAGTTATTTCCATTGGAATATTCCAGGCAAAAGAAAGCCCAACTGAAAGAGGAGAAATTTTGCTATTAAATACTATTTGAAAATGTGATTACTATTTTCTGTTGATGAGCTTAATTCCTGAATTGAAAATGTTGGCAATGTAAAATGACCATAAGACTGTTACCTAAATTTGGGCAGAAAAATGATCACTAATTTATTCTTAAACAAGTAGAAAAATAAAGGTTGGAAAAAATATATATAGCCCAGTCCTCTTGATCTAAGCAAATAAACACTAAAAATAGTTTTTAGAAATCAGCAAACACACTAATCACAGTCAAAACAAAGGAAGGCTTATATCTTACCAACTGACAGGGGCTATCTAGAAGAAAAAGAGAATACTCTAGACTTATATCTGACCTGGCAGAGCTCAGCAGGGCTATGTCAATTACAACTCCACACTTAACAAGAGCAATGTCAACGACTGAACAAGAAAGGCATTTGGCATCTGCCTCTATGGCAATTGAACTCCCTGCTACTATAGCTGTTGACTTTCAACAATCCCGATCTAGGACTTAGTGGAGTGAGACACTCTGTGCTCCAGGTAATACGGTGGGACAGGTCTTTAGATAGTTGGATGTTTTCAGAAACAGGTTTTATGATCCCAATCCTTGAATCTCCTCATATCTAGAGAAGGACTAAATCCTTTCATGGTGATATCAGGTTCTCAGGACTAACAAAAAACCTGTAAAATGAGTGCTTAATGGTATTGAACTCTCCTTTCACCAAAACCTTATGTATGGACCTTCCCTCGCTGCTCCTTTGGAGCAGTCTCTCAGAGCTATCTGAAACACTATCTCCTGGGCTGCAGTCCTCATTTCACCCCAAATAAAACTTAACTCACAACTCTCAAGTTGTGCATCACTTTTCAGTCAGTAGCTTCTATTCCTCTTTCCTAAAACTGAGGCATAAAGAATTTGAATAAAACTTGCCAAAATGTTATTGTCTGCTGCAAAATCAGATTAAGGAAGGGAGTGTCCAGAAATCAGGAAGAAAACTACTTAGAGAAGCCCCTTCTCCTATCAGTGGATCCCTAGGGTTTACCTAGGTGATAAAAATTCTAATAAGCCTTCTTTCATCTTCTTTTTATAATTATTCATTCAAATTTTAGTCAACATTTTAGTGAAGGACAGGGAAGCCTGGGGTGCTGCCGTCCATGAGGTACAAAGAGTGAGAGACAAGTTAGCTACTGAACAAAAAGAATACTTTTAAAATACAGAATCAGCATGACAGGCATTTCCAGAAGTATCAGTTTTTTAATACTCACTCTTTTACAAATGTGATAACTGAGGCTCAGTATAGCTCTCAAGGAATCTTACACTGAAGCTGTAAATTCAGGACCTAGTCTAAATCAGTTTCTCATTTTATCTTAGCTAACTTCTTAAAATTCTGTTTAGGAAGAGAGGACAGAATGTTTTGAGCATAGAAATCATCTAGAATTCACTGAACTGCAGTGCAGTTTCATTTGTAGTAGGTTTGATTTATATTCTTATATTTAGTTTTCTTTCTCTACAACTATGAAAGGAGAAAGAAGTTGGGTAATACTTGCATTTGCAGTTAATCAAAAAAGAAACGCTTTTTAGCAAAAAGATTCTTCTGTGATATCAGATTAACATCTTTATTCTTAAATGGAGCACAAAAAACATTTATTGGCTAAATTATTTGCAATAAACAAGACTGTTTACTCTTTACCACCTAGCAGATGACTATGTGTAAGTCTCACTGAGCATGCCAACAGAGAAACAAAATCCTATAATGAGCTCTCATTTTATAGTAGTGAATTTAAATTAACTTCAGTGGCCAGAATTAATGAAACCAGGTATAGGATGCAAAGGTATTTCACAGGGTATTTGTTTTAATTAGAGATAGAAAATGTGAGTCATTAGAGGTTTTTTAAAACTTGCATTCTATTACTTTCTCCTATGTTAAATCTAGGAAAATAGAAACTAAAAATTGTTAGCTATTTTAGTATACTTTTTAATATGTATCAGCTCTGAATATATATTGAATGAACAGTAAACTCTAAGAATATAATCTGGAGGCATTCAGGTACACGTAATAAATCTTATTAGACTTGAATACCTGTAAATGCAGAGAGCTATACAATTTATATCATTATATACTTATAATTTATTATAGCTCATAATTTATAACACATGTGTTAGGATGTATCCTTTACAAATATTTTCTCCCACTCTGTGATCTCTGTCTTTTCATTGTCTTAACAGTAATTTTCACAGAACAGGATTTTCCAATTTTAATGGAGTCGAGCTTATCAATATTTAATTCAATTTTCTGTTAATGGGCGGGTCTGTGTTCCCTCCCTGTTATTTGACCTGAGGCCAAACAATGGTGGAGGTAATGAAGATAATGGCAGTCAGTTCAGTCTCAGGCCTGTCTGACTCTTTGTGACCCCATGAATCTCAGCACGCCAGGCCTCCCTGTCCATCACCAACTCCCTGAGTTCACTCAGACTCACATCCATCGGGTCAGTGATGCCATCCAGCCATCTCATCCTCTGTCGTCCCCTTCTCCTCCTGCCCCCAATCCCTCCCAGCATCAGAGTCTTTTCCAGCGAGTCAACTCTTCGCATGAGGTGGCCAAAGTACTGGAGTTTCAGCTTTAGCATCATTTCTTCCAAAGAAATCCCAGGGCTGATCTCCTTCAGAATCAGGTTGGATCTCCTTGCAGTCCAAGGGACTCTCAAGAGTCTTCTCCAACACCACAGTTCAAAAACATCAATTCTTCAGTGCTCAGCTTTCTTCACAATCCAACTCTAACATCCATACATGACCACAGGAAAAACCATAGCCTTGACTAGACGGAACTTTGTTGGCAAAGTAATGTCTCTGCTTTTGAATATGCTATCTAGGTTGGTCATAACTTTCCTTCCAAGGAGCAAGTGTCTTTTAATTTCATGGCTGCAATCACCATCTGCAGTGATTTTGGTGCCCAGAAAAATAAAGTCTGACACTGTTTCCACTGTTTCCCCATCTATTTCCCATGAAGTGATGGGACTGGATGCTATGATCTTCATTTTCTCATTGTTGAGCTTTAAGCCAACTTTTTCACTCTCCATTTTCACTTTCATAAGAGGCTTTTTAGTTCCTCTTCACTTTCTGCCATAAGGGTGGTGTCATCTGCATTATTGATGTCATCTGTCATTGATGTCATGACATTGTTATGTCATCTGAGGTTATTGATATTCCTCCTGGCAATCTTGATTCCAGCTTGTGTTTCTTCCAGTCCAGTGTTTCTCATGATGTACTCTGCATGTAAGTTAAATAAGCAGGGTGACAATATACAGCCTTGACATACTCCTTTCCCTATTTGGAACCAGTCTGTTGTTCCATGTCCAGTTCTAACTGTTGCTTCCTGACCTGCATACAGGTTTCTCAAGAGGCAGGTCAGGTGGTCTGGTATTCCCATCTTTTTCAGAAATTTCCAGTTTATTGTGATCCACACAGTCAAAGGCTTTGGATTAGTCAGTAAAGCAGAAATAGATGTTTTTCTGGAACTTCTTGCTTTTTCCATGATCCAGTGGATGTTGGCAATTTGATCTCTGGTTCCTCTGCCTTTTCTAAAACCAGCTTGAACATCTGGAAGTTCACAATTCACGTATTGCTGAAGCCTGGCTTGGAGAATTTTGAGCATAACTTTA
>NW_011494870.1:3090668-3094421 GCF_000754665.1 Bison bison bison | reverse complement strand
CTTGAACATCTGGAAGTTCACAATTCACGTATTGCTGAAGCCTGGCTTGGAGAATTTTGAGCATAACTTTACTAGCGTGTGAGATGAGTGCAATTGTGTGGTAGTTTGAGCATTCTTTGGCATTGCCTTTCTTTGGGATTAGAATGAAAACTGATGTTTTCCAGTCCTGTGGCTACTGCTGAGTTTTCCAAATTTGGTGGCATATTGAGTGCAGCACTTTCACAGCATCATCTTTCAGGATTTGAAATAGCTCAACTGGAATTCCATCACCTCCACTAGCTTTGTTCATAGAGATGCTTTCTAAGGCCCACTTGACCTCACATTCCAGGATGTCTGGGGTCTACATGAGTTATCACACCATCGTGATTATCTTGGTTATGAAGCTCTTTTTTGTACAGTTCTTCTGTGTATTCTTGCCACCTCTTCTTAATATCTTCTGCTTCTGTTACGTCCATACCATTTCTATCCTTTATCAAGCCCATCTTTGCATGAAATGTTCCCTTGGTATCTCTAATTTTCTTGAAGAGATCTCTAGTCTTTCCCATTCTGTTGTTTTCCTCTATTTTTTGCATTGATCGCTGAGGAAGGCTTTCTTATCTCTTCTTGCTGTTCTTTGGAACTCTGCATTCAGATGCTTGTATCTTTCCTTTTCTCCTTTGCTTTTCACTTCTCTTCTTTTCACAACTATTTGTAAGGCCTCCCCAGACAGCCATTTTGCTTTTTTGCATTTCTTTTCCATGGGGATGGTCTTGATCCCTGTCTCCTCTACAATGTCACGAACCTCAGTCCATAGTTCATCAGGCACTCCATCTATCAGATCTAGCCCCTTAAATCTATTTCTCACTTCCACTGTATAATCATAAGGGATTGGATTTAGGTCATACCTGAATGGTCTAGTGGTTTTCCCTACTTATTTCAATTTAAGTCTGAATTTGGCAATAAGGAGTTCATGGTCTGAGCCACAGTCAGCTCCTGGTCTTGTTTTTGTTGACTGTATAGAGCTTCTCCATCTTTGGCTGCAAAGAATATAATCAAGTCTGATTTCGGTGTTGACCATATGGTGATGTCCATGTGTAGAGTCTTCTCTTGTGTTGTTGGAAGAGGATGTTTGCCATGACGAGTGCATTTTCTTGGCAAAACTCTATTAGTCTTTGCCCTGCTTCATTCCTTATTCTAAGGCCAAATTTGCCTGTTACTCCAGGTGTTTCTTAACTTCCTTCTTTTGTATTCCAGTCCCCTACAATGAAAAGGACATCTTTTTTTGGGTGTTAGTTCTAAAAGGTCTTTGTAGGTCTTCATAGAACCGTTCAACTTCAGCTTCTTCAGCATTACTGGTTGCGGCATAGACTTGGATTACTGTGATATTGAACAGGTTGCCTTGGAAATGAACAGAGATCATTCTGTCGTTTTTGAGATTGCATCCAAGTACTGGATTTTGGACTCTTTTGTTGACCATGATGGCTACTCCATTTCTTCTGAGGGATTCCTGCCCGCAGAAGTAGATATAATGGTCAACTGAGTTAAATTCACCCATTCCATTTTAGTTCACTGATTCCTAGAATGTCAACATTCACTCTTGCCATCTCTTGTTTGACCACTTCCAATTTGCCTTGATTCATGGACCTGACATTCCAGGTTCCTATGCAATATTGCTCTTTACAGCATCGGACCTTGCTTCTATCACCAGTCACATCCACAGCTGGGTATTGTTTTTGCTTTGGCTTCCTCCCTTCATTCTTCCTGGAGTTATTTCTCCACTGATCTCCAGTAGCATATTGGGCACCTACTGACCCGGGGAGTTCCTCTTTCAGTATCCTATCATTTTGCCTTTTCATACTGTTCATGGGGTTCTCAAGGCAAGAATAGTGAAGTGGTTTGTCATTCCCTTCTCCAGTGGACTACATTCTGCCAGCCTTCTCCACCATGACCCGCCTGTCTTGGGTGGCCCCACTGGCATGGCTTAGTTTCATTGAGTTAGACAAGTCTGTGGTCCTAGTATGATTAGACTGACTAGTTTTCTGTGAGTATGGTTTCAGTATGTCTGCCCTCTGATGCCCTCTGGCAACACCTACCATCTTACTTGGGTTTCTCTTACCTTGGACGTGGGGTATCTCTTCACGGCTACTTCAGCAAAGCACAGCCACTGCTCCTTACCTTGGACGAGGGGTATCTCCTCACCGCTGCCCCTCCTGACCTTGAATGTGGAATAGCTCCTCTAGGCCTTCCTGTGCCCATGTAGCCGCCACTCCTTGGACGTGGGGTAGCTCCTCCCAGCCGCCGCCCCTGACCTCGGACGTGGGGTAGCTCCTCCCAGCCGTTCCTGCGCCATCGGAGCATGGCACTCTTGACCGCTGCCCCTGACTTCGGACGTGGGGTAACTCCTCATGGCCGCTGCCCCTCTGGCATGGGGTCCTCCTGGCTTCTGCCCCTGACCTCAGACATGGGGTAAGATAATGGCAACCTCCTTCAAAAGGTCCCATGCACTCACTGCTATACTCAATGCCCCTCACCCTGCAGCAGGCCACCACCTATGCACAACTCTGCAAGCGACTTCTAGACACTCACAGGCAAGTCTGGGTCAGTCTCTTGTGGGGTCACTGCTCCTTTCTCCTGGGTCCTAGTACACACAAGGTTTTGTCTGTGCCCTACAAGAGTCTGTTTCCCCAGTCCTGTGTAAGTTCTGGCGGCTCTATGGTGTTGTTTAATGGTGACCTCCTCCAATAGGGCTTATGCCATTCCCAGATCTACTGTATTCAGAACCCCTGCCCTTGCAGCAGTCCACTGATGACCTGTACCTGTTGGGGGCCAGAGTGAGGTACTCCGCCCGTGACAAAGGTCATGAGGAAGGAGGCTCGACATACGCAAAGGCGGGATCGAGCCTCAGGAGTCCCCCTGGAAATCCTCAAGCATCTACCCCCATTACCAGAGCCTGCCTACTTTACTACTTCGTGCTCTTACCTACACCTCTGACTTTACGGGGGGCTGTCCCCCACCACCTCTTTCGGAGAAGGAGTTAACCTAGAGCTCCAGTCAATAAAAACTCTTGGGTGTGACAAGAGTGTTTTAACCTACAAACTCCTCTGAAGGTTCTCTAGCCTGCCTGACAGGCTTGTCTGGCCACATGTGATTGCTCACAGCCTCCCAACCGTGAGAGGCACAAGATGCTTTAAACCCTCTAAAAACAGGTTCTTTAGAGAAGTTAGAAAACTATAAGTATAAGTATAGTGGGCTAATTAGAAATTGTGTTGGTGAAGGGTTTTTCATTTGTTGAGCCAATGTTTGTTGCTAAGTCTCCACATCCCTTGCCCTTACACACATTAATGAATATATAGAATTAACCTTTGATATTAATCACGTTAGACCTTAGGCTAAGTAAATTCTTTCCTTAACTAAAACCCACTACACCCTCACCCTGTAGGAATGTAACTTTATTTGGGTGGTGTCTGTTTTGAGAATAATCAGCCCTGGAGAAATAAGTGTCCTGATTGACTGGCCGCTGTCACAAGGAGAGGGTCGTAAATTGTCAGCAGGACCCCCTGGCCAGAACATGATGTAACACCCCTAAGACCTCTGTATACATTTGTGTGAAGCACCTGACTTTAATAAAAGTCAGGACTGCTGTCCCCACGTGACTTTTGTATAACATCTCAGTGTATAAAAACAGACTCTGGAAAATAAAGAATAGGGATCAGTTTCTCGAAATACTGGTCTCCCCATGTCGCTCTCTCTCTCACTCTGGTTGAGTCTCCATCT
>NW_011494870.1:3088012-3090568 GCF_000754665.1 Bison bison bison | reverse complement strand
CATCTGGAGCGCGGAACCCACCATGCTTACTAATTATGCCTGGGCTTCTAAGATCCGACCGGGGAGGCCTCAGTGTCTCCTCTCCTTCGGGAGAACGGAAGGATGCCTGCGGCCTACGTAAGTGGTGCAAACTTCTTGTCTTGAAGTTTTATTGGTCTCCCGCGTAAACCAAGCTACTCAGCCTCTTTTCTCCACTGAATTTTCCTACTGAGCTATCCTTATTCTATTACTCTTTATATCTTTAATTAATATCTAATTGAAGCTATTGTATCCTGATCCTTGCCTATGCCGTCTCTCCTTCGAATACCCTGGATCAGCCGGGGCTGGTCCCCGGCATGTACCTCCACAGGAGAAACTCAAACAGTTCTGTCCGAGTCTCTGTGGGTCTGTGGGTCCTGGTGCACACAAGGTTTTTGAGCTCTCTGAGCATCTCTGGAGGATATGGGGTTTGATTCTAAACGCAATTTCACCCCTCCTACCATCATTATGGGGCTTCTCCTTTGCCCATAGACATGGGGTATTTCCTCAAAGTCACCCCAACACCATGCAGCCGCTGCTCCAGTGCAGCTCAGACGCCATTCCAGTGCCATTCTTTTAGAACTAACACCCACAAAAGATGTCCTTTTCATTATAGGGGACTGGAATGCAAAAGTAGGAAGTCAAGAAATACCTGGAGTAACAGGCTAATTTGGCCTTGGAGTACAGAATGAAGCAGGCAAAAGGCTAACAGAATTCTGCCAAGAGAACACACTGGTCATAGCAAACACCTTCTTTGAACAACACAAGAGAAGACTATACACTTGGACATCACCAGATGGTCAATACGGAAATAAGATTGATTATATTATTCGCAGCCAAAGATGGAAAAGCTCTATATAGTCAGCAAAAACAAGACCAGGAGCTGACTGTGGCTCAGATCATTAACTTCTTATTGCCAAATTTAGACATAAATTGCAGAAAGTAAGGAAAACCACTAGACCATTCAGTTATGATGTAAATCAAATCCCTTACAATTATAGAGTGGAAGTGACAAATAGATTCAAGGGATTAAATCTGATAGACAGAGTGCCCGAAGAACTATGGACGGAGGTTCAGGACATTGTACAGGAGGCAGTGATCAAGATCATCCCAAGAAAAATGCAAAAAAGCAAAATGGTTGTCTGAGGAGGCCTTACAAATAGCTGAGAAAAGAAGAGAAGTGACAGGCAAAAGAGAAAAGGAAAGATACCCATTTGAATGCAGAGTTCCAAAGAATAACACAGAGAGATAAGAAAGCCTTCCTCAGTGATCAGTGCAAAGAAATAGAGGAAAACAAAGGTGGGCACAATTAAAGACAGAAACGGTATGGACCTAAAAGAAATAGATGATATTGAGAAGAGGTGGCAAGAATACATAGAAGAACTATACACAAAAAAGATCTTCACGACCAAGATAATCATGATGGTGTAATCACTCTCCTAGAGCCAGACATCCTGGAATGTGAAGTCAAGTGGGCCTTAGGAAGCATTACTAAGAGCAAAGCTAGAGGAGGTGATGGAATTCCAGTTGAGCTATTTCAAATCCTAAAAGATGATTGCTGTGAAAGTGCACTCAATATGCCAGTAAATCTGGAAAACTCAGCAGTGGCCACAGGACTGGAAAAGGTCAGTTTTCATTCCAATCACAAAGGCAATGCCAAAGAATGCTCAAACTACCAAACAATTGCACTCATTTCACACACTAGCAAAGTAATGCTCAAAATTCTTCAAGCCAGGCTTCAATAGTACATGAACCGTGAACTTGCAGATGTTCAAGCTGGATTTAGAAAAGGCAGAGGAGCCAGAGATCAAATTTCCAACATCCACTAGATCATCGAAAAAGCAAGAGTTCCAGAAAAACATCTATTTCTGCTTTACTGACTATGCCAAAGCTTTTGACTGTATGCTGCTGCTGCTAAGTTGCTTCAGTTGCGTCTGACTCTGTGCAACCCCATAGATGGCAGCCCACCAGGCTCCCCCATCCCTGGGATTCTCCAGGCAAGGGTACTGGACTGGGTTAGCCATTTCCTTTGCCAATGCATGAAAGTGAAAAATGAAAATGAAGTCGCTCAGTCGTGTCCAAGTCCTAGCAACCCCATGGACTGCAGCCTACCAGGCTTCTCTGTTCCTGGGATTTTCCAGGCAAGAGTACTGGAGTGGGGTGCCATTGCCTTCTCCACTTTGACTGTATGGATCACAACAAACTGTGGAAAATTCTGAAAGAGATGGGAATACCACATCATCTGACCTGCTTCCTGAGAAATCTGTATGCAGGTCAAGAAGCAACAGTTAGAACTGGACATGGAACAACAGACTTGTTCCAAATTGGGGAATGGGTACATCAAGGCTGTATATTGTCACCCTGCTTATTTAACTTATATGCAGAGTACATCATGAGAAATACTGGCATGGATGAAGGACAAGCTGGAATCAAGATTGCCAGGAGAAATATCAATAACCTCAGATATGCAGATGACACCACACTTATGGTAGAAAGCAAAGAAGAACTAAAGAGCTTCTTGATGAAAGTGAAAGAAGA
>NW_011494870.1:3085568-3087863 GCF_000754665.1 Bison bison bison | reverse complement strand
GTTCCAAAATCACTGCAGATGGTGACTGCAGCCATGAAATTAAAAGACGGTTGCTCCTTGGAATAAAAGTTATGACCAACCTAGACAGCACATTAAAAAGCAGAGACATAATTTTGCCAACAAAGGTCCCGTCTAGTCAAAGCTATGGTTTTTCCAGTAGTTACATATGTATGTGAGAGTTGGACTATAAAAAATGCTGAGCACCAAAGAATTGATGCTTTTGAACTGTGGTGTTGAAGACTCTTGAGAGTCCCTTTGAGCAAGGATATCCAACCTGTCCTTCCTAAAGGAAATCAGTCCTGAAAATTCATTGGCAGGAGTGAAGCTGAAACTCCAATACTTTGGCCACCTATTGCAAAGAACTGACTCATTTGAAAAGACTCTGATGCTGGGAAAGATTGAAGGTAGGAGGAGAAGTGGCCAAAAGAGAATGAGATGGTTGGATGGCATCACTGACTCAATGGACATAAGTTTGAGTAAATATCTGGGAGTTGATGATGGACAGGGAAGCCTGGCATGATGCAGTCCAGGGGGTCGCAAAGAGTAGGATGGGTCTGAGTGACTGAACTGAACTGAGTTTATCAATTCTTCCTTTCATGGATTGTGCCTTTGGGGTTATATCTTAAAAGTTATTGCCATACCCAAGGTCATCTAGGTTTTCTCCTATGTTATCTTCTAGGAGTTTTATAGTTCTGTGTTTTACATTAAGGTCTCATTTTGTGCTAATTTTTATGAAGGATGTGAAGTCTGTGTCTAGATTTCTTTTTGTTTTTAAATGGATATTCAGTTTTTCTAGCCCTATTAGTTGAGAGAGACATTATATTGCCTTTGTTCTTTTGTCAAAGATGAGTTGACTGTTTTCATGTAGGTTCATTTTGGGGCTCTTTATTCTGTTCCATTGATCTATTTGTTCTTTCACCAATATCACGCTGTCTTGATACTGTACCTTCAAAGTAAATCTTCAAGTTGGGTAATAGTCCTTCAACTTTGTCCTCATTCAATAAGGTAATAGATATTCTGGGTTTTTTGCCTCTTCATATACTGTCTCACACCGGTCAGAATGGCTGCTATCAAAAAGTCTACAAACAATAAAGGCTGGAGAGGGTATGGAGAAAAGAGAACCCTCTTACACTTGTGGGAATGCAAACTAGTACAGCCACTATGGATAAAAATGTGAATATTCCTTAAAAAACTGGAAATAGAACTGCCATATGACCCAGCAATCCCACTGCTGGACATACACACCGAGGAAACCATAACTGAAAGAGACACATGTACACCAATGTTCATCACAGCACTGTTTACAATAGCCAGGACATGGAGGCAACCTAGATGTCCATTGGCAGATGAACAGATAAGAAAGTTGTGGTGCATAGACACAATGGAAAATTACTCAGCAATAGAAAAGAATGCCTTTGAGTGAGTTCTAATGAGGTAGATGAAACTGGAGTCTATTATACAAAGTGAAGTAAGTCAGAAAGAAAAACACCAATACAGTATATTAACACAGAGATATGGAATTTAAAAAGCTGGTAACGATGACCCTATATGCAAGACAGCAAAAGAGACACAGATGTAAAGAAAAGACTTTTGGGCTCTATGGGAGAAGGCGAGAGTGGGATAATTTGAGAGAATAGCAAGGAAATATGTATATTACCATATGTGAAATAGATGATCAGTCCAAGTTCGATGCATGAAGCAGGGCACTCAAAGCTGGTGCACTGGGACAGCCCAGAGGGATGGGATGGGGAGGAAGGTGGGAGGGGGGTTCAGGATGGGGGACACATGTACACCCATGGCTGATTCATGTCAATGTATGGCAAAAATCACCACAGTATCGTAAGTTATTAGCCTCCAATTAAAATAAATTAATTTTTTTTAAAGACAAAAAAAATTTTAGAATCAATGTGACAATATCCATAAAATAACTTGCTGGAACTGTGATTGGAATTGCACTGAATTTCTACAGATTACATTGGGAAAAAACTAGTATTTTGGTAATACTGAGTAGTCCTATCATGAACATGCAATCTCTCTTGATTTATTTATTCTTTGATTTCAGGGTTTTGTAGTTTTCCACCTATTGAGGAAAACAATAGAGGTTTTGTACATGGTTTTATTAGACTTATACTGAAGTTATTCATTTTTGGTGGTGCTAATGTAAACAGTGTTTTTTTAAATCTATTCCCTTGTTTATTTTTTGTATATAGAAAAGCAATTACACAATGGAGTATTACTCAGCCATTAAAAAGAATTCATTTGAATCAGTTCTAATGAGGTGGATGAAACTGGAGC